>NW_024396837.1:0-26756 GCF_004115215.2 Ornithorhynchus anatinus
GGCCTGTGCACCAGACCTGACCTTTTTCTTCTGTATTAACCTTTACTGCGGCCTGACCTTTGCTCCCGGCCCCACCTTTTCTGCGGGTCTCGCTTTGCTCCCGGCCTGATCTTTTTTCCCGGCTAAACCAATGCTCCCGGTTAAACATCTGCCCCCGGCCCAACCTTTGCTCCCGGCCTGATCTTTTCTCCCGGCTAAACCTCTGCTCCCGGTTAAACCTCTGGCGCCGGCCCGCCCTTCGATCCTGGCCTGATCTTTTCTCCTGGCTAAACCTCTGCTCCCGGCCCAACCACTGCTCCCGGTTAAACCTCTGCCGCCGGCCCGCCCTTTGCTCCCGGCCTGAACTTTTCTCCTGGCTAAACCTCTGCCCCCGGCCCACCCTTTGCTCCCGGCCTGATCTTTTTTACCGGCCAAACCTCTGCTCCCGGTTAGCCCTCTGCTCCCGGCCCGCGCTTTGCTCCCGGCCTGATCTTTTCTTCCGGCTAAACTTCTGGCCGAGGCCTTACCTGTGCTCCAGAGCTGACCTTTTTCTTCTGGATTAACCTTTTCTGCGGGCCTGACCTTTGCTCCCGGCCCCACCTTTTCTACGGGTCTCCCTTTGCTCCCGGCCTGATCTTTTCTCCCGGCTAAACCTCTGCTCCCGGCCCGCCCTTTGCTCCCAGCCTGATCTTTTCTCCCGGCTAAACCTCTGCTCCGGGTTAAACCTCTGCTCCCGGCCCTCCCTTTGCTCCCGGCCTGATCTCTTCTCCCGGCTAAACCTCTGCTCCCGGTTAAACCGCTGCCTCCGGCCTGCCCTTTGCTCCCGGCTTTATCTTTTCTTCCGGCTAAACCTCTGCTCCCGGTTAAACGTCTGCCCCCGGCCCGCCATTTGCTCCCAGCCCCATCTTTTCTCCCGGCTAAACCTCTGCTCCTGGCCTGACCTGTGCTTCCGACCTGATCTTTTTCTTCCGGATTAACAACCTGATCTTTTTCTTCCGGATTAACCTTTTCTGCGGGCCTGACCTTTGCTCCCGTCCCCACCTTTTCTGCGGGTCTCCCTTTGCTCCCGGCCTGATCTTTTTTCCCGGCTAAACCTCTGCTCCCGGTTAAACCTCTGCACCCGGCCCGCCCTTTGCTCCCTTCCTGATCTTTTCTCCCGGCTAAACCTCTGCTCCCGGTTAAACCTCTTTCCCGGCCCGCCCTTTGCTCCCGGCCTGTTCTTTTCTCCCGGCTAAAACTCTGCTCCCGTTTAAACCTCTGCCCCCGGCCCGCACTTTGCTCCCGGCCTGATCTTTTCTCCCGGCTAAACCTCTGCCCCCGGCCCGCCCTTTGCTCCCGGTCTGGTCTTTTCTCCTGGCTAAACCTCTGCCCGCGGCCAGACCTGTGCACCAGACCTGACCTTTTTCTTCTGTATTAACCTTTACTGCGGCCTGACCTTTGCTCCCGGCCCCACCTTTTCTGCGGGTCTCCCTTTGCTCCCGGCCTGATCTTTTTTCCCGGCTAAACCAATGCTCCCGGTTAAACATCTGCCCCCGGCCCACCCTTTGCTCCCGGCCTGATCTTTTCTCCGGCTAAACCTCTGCCTCCCGGTTAAACCTCTGGCGCCGCCCGCCCTTCGATCCCGGCCGATTCTTTTCTCCAGGCTAACCTCTGCTCCCGGCCCAACCTCTGCTCCCGGTTAAACCTCTGCCGCCGGCCCGCCCTTTGCTCCCGGCCTGATCTTTCTCCTGGCTAAACCTCTGCCCCCGGCCCACCCTTTGCTCCCGGCCTGATCTTTTCTCCCGGCTAAACCTCTGCTCCCGGTTAGCCCTTGCTCCCGGCCCGCCCTTTGCTCCCGGCCGATCTTTTCTTCCGGCTAAACTCTGGCCGAGGCCTTACCTGTGCTCCAGACCTGACTTTTTCTTCTGGATTAACCTTTTCTGCGGGCCTGACCTTTGCTCCCGGCCCCCACCTTTTCTACGGGTCGCCCTTTGCTCCCAGCCTGATCTTTTCTCCCGGCTAAACCTCTGCTCCGGTTAAACCTCTGCCCCCGGCCCGCCCTTTGATCCCGGCCTGATCTTTTCTCCCGGCTAAACCTCTGCTCCGGTTAACCTCTGCCCCGGCCCGCCCCTTTGCTCCCTGCCTGATCTTTTCTCCTGGCTAAACCTCTGCCCCAGTTAAACCTCTGCCACTGGCCCGCCCTTTACTCCCGGGCCTGACTTTTCTCCTGGCTAAACCTCTAGCTCCCGGTTAAACCTACTTCCCCCGGCCCGCCCTTTGCTCCCGGCTTTATCTTTTCTTCCGGCTAAACCTCTGCTCCCGGTTAAACCTCTGCCCCCGGCCCGCCTTTTGATCCCGGCCTGATCTTTTCTCCCGGCTAAACCTCTGCTCCGGTTAACCTCTGCCGCCGGCCGGCCCTTTGATCCCGGCCTGATCTTTTCTCCCGGCTAAACCTCTGCTCCCGGTTAAACCTCTGCCCCCGGCCCTCCCTTTGCTCCCGGCCTGATCTTTTCTCCCGGCTAAACCTCTGCTCCCGGCCCCTCTGCTCCAGTTAAACCTCTGCCGCCGCCCGCCCTTTGCTCCCGGCCTGATCTTTTCTCCTGGCTAAACCTTTGCCCCCGGCCCACCCTTTGCTCCCGGCCTGATCTTTTTCCCGGCTAAACCTCTGCTCCCGGTTAGCCCTCTGCTCCCGGCCCACCCTTTGCTCCCGGCCTGATCTTTTCTTCCGGCTAAACCTCTGGCCGAGGCCTTACCTGTGCTCCAGACCTGACCTTTTTCTTCTGGATTAACCTTTTCTGCGGGCCTGACCTTTGCTCCCGGCCCCACCTTTTCTACGGGTCTCCCTTTGCCCCGCGGGCTGATCTTTTCTCCCGGCTAAACCTCTGCCTCCCGGCCCGCCCTTGCTCCCAGCCTGATATTTTCTCCCGGCTAAACCTCTGGCTCCCAGTTTAAACCTCTGCCCCCGGCCCGCCCATTTGCTCCCCTGCCCCATCTTTTTCTCCCGGCTAAACTCTGTTCCTGGCCTGACCTTTGCTCCCGACCTGATCCTTTTCTTCCGGATTAACCTTTTCTGCGGGCCTGACTTTGCTACGGGCCCCACCTTTTCTGCGGGTCTCCCTTTGCTCCCGGCCTGATCTTTTCTCCCGGCTAAACCTCTGCTCCCGCGTTAAACCTCTGCGCCCTGCCCGCCCTTTGCTCCCGGCCTGATCTTTTCTCCCGGCTAAACCTCTGCTCCCGGCCCAACCTCTGCTCCCGGTTAAACCTCTTGCCCCGGCCCGCCCTTTGCTCCCGGCCTGACCTTTTCTCCCGGCTAAACCTCTGCTCCGGGTTAAACCTCTGCCCCCGCCCCGCCCTTTTCTCCCGGCCTGATCTTTTCTCCCGCCTAAACCACGGCTCCCGGTTAAACCTCTGCCCAGGCCCGCCCTTTGCTCCCGGCCTGATCTTTTCTTCCCGGCTAAACCTCTGCTCCGGCCCGCCTTTTGCTCCTGGCCTGGTCTTTTCTCCTGGCTAAACCTCTGCCCACGCCTGGACCTGTGCTCCAGACCTGACCTTTTTCTTCTGTATTACCTTTCTGCGGCCTGACCTTTGCTCCCGGCCCCACCTTTTCTGCGGGTCTCCCTTTGCTCCCGGCCTGATCTTTTTTTCCCGGCTAAACCAATGCTCCCGATTAAACCTCTGCCCCCGGCCCGCCCTTTGCTTCCGGTCTGATCTTTTCTCTCGGCTAAACCTCTGCTCCCGGTTAAACTCTGCCCCCGGCACTCCCTTTGCTCCCGGCCTGATCTTTTCTCGCCGGCTAAACCTCTGCAACCGGACCAACCTCTGCTCCCAGTTTAAACCTCTGCCGGCCGGCCCGCCCTTTGCTCCCGGCCTGATCTTTTCTCCCGGCTAAACCTCTGCTCCCGGTTAAACCTCTGCCCCCGGCACTCCCTTTGCTCCCGGCCTGATCTCTTCTCCCGGATAAACCTCGGCTCCCGGTTAAACCGCTGCCCCCGGCCTGCCCTTTGCTCCCGGCTTTATCTTTTCTTCCGGCTAAACCTCTGCTCCCGGTTAAACGTCTGCCCCCGGCCCCACCTTTTCTGCGGGTCTCCCTTTGCTCCCGGCCTGATCTTTTTTCCCGGCTAAACCTCTGCTCCCCGTTAAACCTCTGCCCCCGGCCCGCCCTTTGCTCCTGGCTTTATCTTTTCTTCCAGCTAAACCTATGCTCCCGGTTAAACCTCTACCCCCGGCCCGCCCTTTGACCCGGCCTGATCTTTTCTCCCGGCTAAACCTCTGCTCCCGGTTAAACCTCTGCCCCCGGCCCGCCCTTTGCTACCGTCCTGATCTTTTCTCCCGGCTAAACCTCTGCTCCCGGTTAACCTCTGCCCCCGGCCCGCCCTTTGATCCCGGCCTGATCCTTTCTACCGGCTAAACCTCTGCTCCCGGTTAAACCTCTGCCCCCGGCCCGCCCTTTGCTCCCGGCCTGATCTTTTCTCCCGGGTAAACCACTGCTCCCGGTTAAACCTCTGCCCCCGGCCCGCCCTTTGCTCCCGGCCTGAGCTTTTCCCCCGGCTAAACCTCTGCTCCCGGTTAAACCTCTGCCCCCGGCCCGCCCTTTGCTCCCGCCTGATCTTTTCTCCCTGCTTAACCTCTGCTCCCGGTCAAACCTCTGCCCCCGGCCCGCCCTTTGCTCCCGGCCTGATCGTTTCTCCCTGCCCCATCTTTTCTCCCGGCTAAACCTCTCCTCCCGGCCCGCCGTTTGCTCCCGGCCTGTTCTTTTCTCCCGGCTAAAACTCTGCTCCCGTTTAAACCTCTGCCCCCGGCCCGCCCTTTGCTCCCGGCCCCATCTTTTCTCCCGGCTAAACCTCTGCTCCCGCTTAAACCTCTGCCCCCGGCCCGATCTTTCTCCCGGCCAAACCTCTCCTCCCAGTTAAACCTCTGCCCCCGGCCCGCCCTTTGCTCCCGGCCTGAGCTTTTCTCCCGGCTAAACCTCTGCTCCCGGCCCAACCTCTGCTCCCGGTTAAACCTCTGCCCCCGGCCTGCCCTTTGCTCCCGGCCTGATCTTTTCTCCTGGCTAAACCTCTGCCCCCGGCCCACCCTTTGCTCCCGGCCTGATCTTTTTTCCCGGCTAAACCTCTGGTCCTGGTTAGCCCTCTGCTCCCAGCCCGCCCTTTGCTCCCGGCCTAATCTTTTTTTCCGGCTAAACCTCTGGCCGAGCCCTTACCTGTGCTCCAGACCTGACCTTTTTCTTCTGGATTAAACTTTTCTGCGGGCCTGACCTTTGCTCCCGGCCCCACCTTTTCTACGGGTCTCCCTTTGCTCCCGGCCTGATCTTTTCTCCCGGCTAAACCTCTGCTCCCGGCCCGCCCTTTGCTCCCAGCCTGATCTTTTCTCCTGGCTAAACCTCTGCTCCGGGTTAAACCTCTGCTTCCGGCCCTCCCTTTGCTCCCGGCCTGATCTCTTCTCCCGGCTAAACCTCTGCTCCCGGTTAAACCGCTGCCCCCGGCCTGCCCTTTGCTCCCGGCTTTATCTTTTCTTCCGGCTAAACCTCTGCTCCCGGTTAAACGTCTGCCCCCGGCCCGCCATTTGCTCCCAGCCCCATCTTTTCTCCCGGCTAAACCTCTGCTCCTGGCCTGACCTGTGCTTCCGACCTGATCTTTTTCTTCCGGATTAACCTTGTCTGCGGGCCTGACCTTTGCTCCCGGCCCCACCTTTTCTGCGGGTCTCCCTTTGCTCCCGGCCTGATCTTTTTTCCCGGCTAAACCTCTGCTCCCGGTTAAACCTCTGCCCCCGGCCTGCCCTTTGCTCCCGGCTTTATCTTTTCTTCCGGCTAAACCTATGCTCCCGGTTAAACCTCTGCCCCCGGCCCACCCTTTGATCCCGGCCTGATCTTTTCTCCCGGCTAAACCTCTGCTCCCGGTTAAACCTCTGCCCCCGGCCCGCCCTTTGCTCCCGGCCTGATCTTTTCTCCCGGCTAAACCTCTGCTCCCGGTTAAACCTCTGCCCCCGGCCCGCCCTTTGCTCCCGGCCTGATCTTTTCTCCCGGCTAAACCTCTGCTCCCGGTTAAACCTCTGCCCTCGGCCCGCCCTTTGCTCCCGGCCTGATCTTTTCTCCCGGCTAAACCTCTGCTCCCGGTTAAACCTCTGCCGCCGGCCCGCCCTTTGCTACCGGCCTGATCTTTTCTCCCGGCTAAACCTCTGCTCCCGGTTAAACCTCTGCCCCCGCCCCGCCCTTTTCTCCTGGCCTGATCTTTCCTCCCGCCTAAACCACTGCTCCCGGTTAAACCTCTGCCCAAGGCCCGCCCTTTGCTCCCGGCCTGATCTTTTCTCCCGGCTAAACCTCTGCCCCCGGCCCGCCCTTTGCTCCCGGCCTGGTCTTTTCTCCTGGCTAAACCTCTGCCCGCGGCCAGACCTGTGCACCAGACCTGACCTTTTTCTTCTGTATTAACCTTTTCTGCGGCCTGACCTTTGCTCCCGGCCCCACCTTTTCTGCGGGTCTCCCTTTGCTCCCGTCCTGATCTTTTTTCCCGGCTAAACCAATGCTCCCGGTTGAACCTCTGCCACCGGCCCACCCTTTGCTCCCGGCCTGATCTTTTCTCCCGGCTAAACCTCTGCTCTCGGTTATACCTCTGCCACCGGCCCACCCTTTGCTCCCGGCCTGATCTTTTCTCCCGGCTAAACCTCTGCTCTCGGTTATACCTCTGGCGCCGGCCCGCCCTTTGATCCCGGCCTGATCTTTTCTCCCGGCTAAGCCTCTGCTCCCGGTTAAACCTCTGCCCCCGGCACTCCCTTTTCTCCCGGCCTGATCTTTTCTCCCGGCTAAACCTCTGCTCCCGGCCCAACCTCTGCTCCCGGTTAAACCTCTGCCGCCGGCCCGCCCTTTGCTCCCGGCCTGATCTTTTCTCCTGGCTAAACCTCTGCCCACGGTTAGCCCTCTGCTCCCGGCCCGCCCTTTGCTCCCGGCCTGATCTTTTTTTCCGGCTAAACCTCTGGCCGAGGCCTTACCTGTGCTCCAGACCTGACCTTTTTCTTCTGGATTAACCTTTTCTGCGGGCCTGACCTTTGCTCCCGGCCCCACCTTTTCTACGGGTCTTCCTTTGTTCCCGGCCTGATCTTTTCTCCCGGCTAAACCTCTGCTCCCGGCCCGCCCTTTGCTCCCAGCCTGATCTTTTGCCCCGGCTAAACCTCTGCTCCGGGTGAAACCTCTGCCCCCGCCCCTCCCTTTTCTCCTGGCCTGATATTTTCTCCCGGCTAAACCACTGCTCCCGGGTAAACCTCTGCCCCCGGCGCGCCCTTTGCTCCCGGCCTGATCTTTTCTCCCGGCAAAACCTCTGCTCCCGGTGAAACCTCTACCCCCGGCCCACCATTTGCTCCCAGCCCCATCTTTTCTCCCATCTAAACCTCTGCTCCTGGCCTGACCTGTGCTTCCGACCTGATCTTTTTCTTCCGGATTAACCTTTTCTGCGGGCCTGACCTTTGCTCCCGGCCCCACCTTTTCTGCGGGTCTCCCTTTGCTCCCGGCCTGATCTTTTTTCCCTGCTAAACCTCTGCTCCCGGTTAAACCTCTGCCGCCGGCCTGCCCTTTGCTCCCGGCCTGTTCTTTTCTCCCGGCTGAAACTCTGCTCCCGTTTAAACCTCTGCCCCCGGCCCGCCGTTTGCTCCCGGCCTGATCTTTTCTCCCGGCTAAATCTCTGGTCCGCGTTAAACCTCTGCCCCCGCCCCGCCCTTTTCTCCTGGCCTGATCTTTCCTCCCGCCTAAACCACTGCTCCCGGTTAAACCTCTGCCCAATGCCCGCCCTTTGCTCCCGGCCTGATCTTTTCTCCGGGTAAACCTCTGCCCCCGGCCCGCCCTTTGCTCCCGGCCTGGTCTGTCTCCTGGCTAAACCTCTGCCCGCGGCCAGACCTGTGCACCAGACCTGACCTTTTTCTTCTGTATTAACCTTTTCTGCGGCCTGACCTTTGCTCCCGGCCCCACCTTTTCTGCGGGTCTCCCTTTGCTCCCGTCCTGATCTTTTTTCCCGGCTAAACCAATGCTCCCGGTTAAACCTCTGCTCCCGGTTAGCCCTCTGCTCCCGGACCGCCCTTTGCTCCCGGCCTGATCTTTTCTTCCGGCTAAACCTCTGGCCGAGGCCTTACCTGTGCTCCAGACCTGACCTTTTTCTTCTGGATTAACCTTTTCTGCGGGCCTGACCTTTGCTCCCGGCCCCACCTTTTCTACGGGTCTCCCTTTACTCCCGGCCTGATCTTTTCTCCCGGCTAAACCACTGCTCCCGGTTAAACCTCTGCCCAAGGTCCGCCCTTTGCTCCCGGCCTGATCTTTTCTCCCGGCTAAACCTCTGCTCCCGGTTAAAACTCTCCCCCCGGCCCGCCCTTTGCTCCCGGCCTGATCTTTTCTCCCGGCTAAACCTCTGCTCCCGGTTAAACCTCTTTCCCGGCCCGCCCTTTGCTCCCGGCCTGTTCTTTTCTCCCGGCTAAAACTCTGCTCCCGTTTAAACCTCTCCCCCCGGCCCGCCCTTTGCTCCCGGCCTGATCTTTTCTCCCGGCTAAACCTCTGCTCCCGGTTAAACCTCTTTCCCGGCCCGCCCTTTGCTCCCGGCCTGTTCTTTTCTCCCGGCTAAAACTCTGCTCCCGTTTAAACCTCTGCCCCCGGCCCGCACTTTGCTCCCGGCCTGATCTTTTCTCCCGGCTAAACCTCTGCCCCCGGCCCGCACTTTGCTCCCGGTCTGGTCTTTTCTCCTGGCTAAACCTCTGCCCGCGGCCAGGCCTGTGCACCAGACCTGACCTTTTTCTTCTGTATTAACCTTTACTGCGGCCTGACCTTTGCTCCCGGCCCCACCTTTTCTGCGGGTCTCGCTTTGCTCCCGGCCTGATCTTTTTTCCCGGCTAAACCAATGCTCCCGGTTAAACATCTGCCCCCGGCCCAACCTTTGCTCCCGGCCTGATCTTTTCTCCCGGCTAAACCTCTGCTCCCGGTTAAACCTCTGGCGCCGGCCCGCCCTTCGATCCTGGCCTGATCTTTTCTCCTGGCTAAACCTCTGCTCCCGGCCCAACCACTGCTCCCGGTTAAACCTCTGCCGCCGGCCCGCCCTCTGCTCCCGGCCTGATCTTTTCTCCTGGCTAAACCTCTGCCCCCGGCCCACCCTTTGCTCTTGGCCTGATCTTTTTTACCGGCCAAACCTCTGCTCCCGGTTAGCCCTCTGCTCCCGGCCCGCGCTTTGCTCCCGGCCTGATCTTTTCTTCCGGCTAAACTTCTGGCCGAGGCCTTACCTGTGCTCCAGAGCTGACCTTTTTCTTCTGGATTAACCTTTTCTGCGGGCCTGACCTTTGCTCCCGGCCCCACCTTTTCTACGGGTCTCCCTTTGCTCCCGGCCTGATCTTTTCTCCCGGCTAAACCTCTGCTCCCGGCCCGCCCTTTGCTCCCAGCCTGATCTTTTCTCCCGGCTAAACCTCTGCTCCGGGTTAAACCTCTGCTCCCGGCCCTCCCTTTGCTCCCGGCCTGATCTCTTCTCCCGGCTAAACCTCTGCTCCCGGTTAAACCGCTGCCTCCGGCCTGCCCTTTGCTCCCGGCTTTATCTTTTCTTCCGGCTAAACCTTTGCTCCCGGTTAAACGTCTGCCCCCGGCCCGCCATTTGCTCCCAGCCCCATCTTTTCTCCCGGCTAAACCTCTGCTCCTGGCCTGACCTGTGCTTCCGACCTGATCTTTTTCTTCCGGATTAACAACCTGATCTTTTTCTTCCGGATTAACCTTTTCTGCGGGCCTGACCTTTGCTCCCGTCCCCACCTTTTCTGCGGGTCTCCCTTTGCTCCCGGCCTGATCTTTTTTCCCGGCTAAACCTCTGCTCCCGGTTAAACCTCTGCACCCGGCCCGCCCTTTGCTCCCTTCCTGATCTTTTCTCCCGGCTAAACCTCTGCTCCCGGTTAAACCTCTTTCCCGGCCCGCCCTTTGCTCCCGGCCTGTTCTTTTCTCCCGGCTAAAACTCTGCTCCCGTTTAAACCTCTGCCCCCGGCCCGCACTTTGCTCCCGGCCTGATCTTTTCTCCCGGCTAAACCTCTGCCCCCGGCCCGCCCTTTGCTCCCGGTCTGGTCTTTTCTCATGGCTAAACCTCTGCCCGCGGCCAGGCCTGTGCACCAGACCTGACCTTTTTCTTCTGTATTAACCTTTACTGCGGCCTGACCTTTGCTCCCGGCCCCACCTTTTCTGCGGGTCTCCCTTTGCTCCCGGCCTGATCTTTTTTCCCGGCTAAACCAATGCTCCCGGTTAAACATCTGCCCCCGGCCCACCCTTTGCTCCCGGCCTGATCTTTTCTCCCGGCTAAACCTCTGCTCCCGGTTAAACCTCTGGCGCCGGCCCGCCCTTCGATCCCGGCCTGATCTTTTCTCCTGGCTAAACCTCTGCTCACGGCCCAACCTCTGCTCCCGGTTAAACCTCTGCCGCCGGCCCGCCCTTTGCTCCCGGCCTGATCTTTTCTCCTGGCTAAACCTCTGCCCCCGGCCCACCCTTTGCTCCCGGCCTGATCTTTTTTACCGGCTAAACCTCTGCTCCCGGTTAGCCCTCTGCTCCCGGACCGCCCTTTGCTCCCGGCCTGATCTTTTCTTCCGGCTAAACCTCTGGCCGAGGCCTTACCTGTGCTCCAGACCTGACCTTTTTCTTCTGGATTAACCTTTTCTGCGGGCCTGACCTTTGCTCCCGGCCCCACCTTTTCTACGGGTCTCCCTTTGCTCCCGGCCTGATCTTTTCTCCCGGCTAAACCTCTGCTCCCGGCGCGCCCTTTGCTCCCAGCCTGATCTTTTCTCCCGGCTAAACCTCTGCTCCGGGTTAAACCTCTGCTCCCGGCCCTCCCTTTGCTCCCGGCCTGATCTCTTCTCCCGGCTAAACCTCTGCTCCCGGTTAAACTGCTGCCTCCGGCCTGCCCTTTGCTCCCGGCTTTATCTTTTCTTCCGGCTAAACCTCTGCTCCCGGTTAAACGTCTGCCCCCGGCCCGCCATTTGCTCCCAGCCCCATCTTTTCTCCCGGCTAAACCTCTGCTCCTGGCCTGACCTGTGCTTCCGACCTGATCTTTTTCTTCCGGATTAACAACCTGATCTTTTTCTTCCGGATTAACCTTTTCTGCGGGCCTGACCTTTGCTCCCGGCCCCACCTTTTCTGCGGGTCTCCCTTTGCTCCCGGCCTGATCTTTTCTCCCGGCTAAACCTCTGCTCCCGGTTAAACCTCTGCCCCCGGCCCGCCCTTTGATCCCGGCCTGATCTTTTCTCCCAGCTAAACCTCTGCTCCCGGTTAAACCTCTGCCCCCGGCCCACCCTTTGATCCCGGCCTGATCTTTTCTCCCGGCTAAACCTCTGCTCCCGGTTAAACCTCTGCCCCCGGCCCGCCCTTTGCTCCCTGCCTGATCTTTTCTCCCGGCTAAACCTCTGCTCCCAGTTAAACCTCTGCCACTGGCCCGCCCTTTACTCCCGGCCTGATCTTTTCTCCTGGCTAAACCTCTGCTCCCGGTTAAACCTCTTCCCCCGGCCCGCCCTTTGCTCCCG
Source organism: Ornithorhynchus anatinus (assembly GCF_004115215.2). Classification (NCBI taxonomy): domain Eukaryota; kingdom Metazoa; phylum Chordata; class Mammalia; order Monotremata; family Ornithorhynchidae; genus Ornithorhynchus; species Ornithorhynchus anatinus. The sequence goes on from NW_024396837.1 coordinate 11,461, forward strand.
GCTTTATCTTTTCTTCCGGCTAAACCTCTGCTCCCGGTTAAACCTCTGCCCCCTGCCCGTCCTTTGATCCCGGCCTGATCTTTTCTCCCGGCTAAACCTCTGCTCCCGGTTAAACCTCTGCCGCCGGCCCGCCCTTTGATCCCGGCCTGATCTTTTCTCCCGGCTAAACCTCTGCTCCCGGTTAAACCTCTGCCCCCGGCCCTCCCTTTGCTCCCGGCCTGATCTTTTCTCCCGGCTAAACCTCTGCTCCCGGCCCAACCTCTGCTCCCAGTTAAACCTCTGCCGCCGGCCCGCCCTTTGCTCCCGGCCTGATCTTTTCTCCTGGCTAAACCTCTGCCCCCGGCCCACCCTTTGCTCCCGGCCTGATCTTTTTTCCCGGCTAAACCTCTGCTCCCGGTTAGCCCTCTGCTCCCGGCCCACCCTTTGCTCCCGGCCTGATCTTTTCTTCCGGCTAATCCTCTGGCCGAGGCCTTACCTGTGCTCCAGACCTGACCTTTTTCTTCTGGATTAACCTTTTCTGCGGGCCTGACCTTTGCTCCCGGCCCCACCTTTTCTACGGGTCTCCCTTTGCTCCCGGGCTGATCTTTTCTCCCGGCTAAACCTCTGCTCCCGGCCCGCCCTTTGCTCCCAGCCTGATATTTTCTCCCGGCTAAACCTCTGCTCCCAGTTAAACCTCTGCCCCCGGCCCGCCATTTGCTCCCTGCCCCATCTTTTCTCCCGGCTAAACCTCTGTTCCTGGCCTGACCTGTGCTTCCGACCTGATCCTTTTCTTCCGGATTAACCTTTTCTGCGGGCCTGACCTTTGCTACGGGCCCCACCTTTTCTGCGGGTCTCCCTTTGCTCCCGGCCTGATCTTTTTTCCCGGCTAAACCTCTGCTCCCGGTTAAACCTCTGCCGCCCGCCCGCCCTTTGCTCCCGGCCTGATCTTTTCTCCCGGCTAAACCTCTGCTCCCGGCCCAACCTCTGCTCCCGGTTAAACCTCTGCCCCCGGCCCGCCCTTTGCTCCCGGCCTGACCTTTTCTCCTGGCTAAACCTCTGCTCCGGGTTAAACCTCTGCCCCCGCCCCGCCCTTTTCTCCCGGCCTGATCTTTTCTCCCGCCTAAACCACGGCTCCCGGTTAAACCTCTGCCCAAGGCCCGCCCTTTGCTCCCGGCCTGATCTTTTCTCCCGGCTAAACCTCAGCTCCCGGCCCGCCTTTTGCTCCTGGCCTGGTCTTTTCTCCTGGCTAAACCTCTGCCCACGGCCTGACCTGTGCTCCAGACCTGACCTTTTTCTTCTGTATTAACCTTTTCTGCGGCCTGACCTTTGCTCCCGGCCCCACCTTTTCTGCGGGTCTCCCTTTGCTCCCGGCCTGATCTTTTTTCCCGGCTAAACCAATGCTCCCGATTAAACCTCTGCCCCCGGCCCGCCCTTTGCTTCCGGTCTGATCTTTTCTCTCGGCTAAACCTCTGCTCCCGGTAAAACCTCTGTCCCCGGCACTCCCTTTGCTCCCGGCCTGATCTTTTCTCCCGGCTAAACCTCTGCAACCGGACCAACCTCTGCTCCCAGTTAAACCTCTGCCGCCGGCCCGCCCTTTGCTCCCGGCCTGATCTTTTCTCCCGGCTAAACCTCTGCTCCCGGTTAAACCTCTGCCCCCGGCACTCCCTTTGCTCCCGGCCTGATCTCTTCTCCCGGATAAACCTCTGCTCCCGGTTAAACCGCTGCCCCCGGCCTGCCCTTTGCTCCCGGCTTTATCTTTTCTTCCGGCTAAACCTCTGCTCCCGGTTAAACGTCTGCCCCCGGCCCGCCATTTGCTCCCAGCCCCACCTTTTCTGCGGGTCTCCCTTTGCTCCCGGCCTGATCTTTTTTCCCGGCTAAACCTCTGCTCCCCGTTAAACCTCTGCCCCCGGCCCGCCCTTTGCTCCCGGCTTTATCTTTTCTTCCAGCTAAACCTATGCTCCCGGTTAAACCTCTACCCCCGGCCCGCCCTTTGACCCGGCCTGATCTTTTCTCCCGGCTAAACCTCTGCTCCCGGTTAAACCTCTGCCCCCGGCCCGCCCTTTGCTACCGTCCTGATCTTTTCTCCCGGCTAAACCTCTGCTCCCGGTTAAACCTCTGCCCCCGGCCCGCCCTTTGATCCCGGCCTGATTCTTTCTACCGGCTAAACCTCTGCTCCCGGTTAAACCTCTGCCCCCGGCCCGTGCTTTGCTCCCGGCCTGATCTTTTCTCCCGGGTAAACCACTGCTCCCGGTTAAACCTCTGCCCCCGGCCCGCCCTTTGCTCCCGGCCTGAGCTTTTCCCCCGGCTAAACCTCTGCTCCCGGTTAAACCTCTGCCCCCGGCCCGCCCTTTGCTCCCGGCCTGATCTTTTCTCCCTGCTTAACCTCTGCTCCCGGTCAAACCTCTGCCCCCGGCCCGCCCTTTGCTCCCGGCCTGATCGTTTCTCCCTGCCCCATCTTTTCTCCCGGCTAAACCTCTCCTCCCGGCCTGCCGTTTGCTCCCGGCCTGTTCTTTTCTCCCGGCTAAAACTCTGCTCCCGTTTAAACCTCTGCCCCCGGCCCGCCCTTTGCTCCCGGCCCCATCTTTTCTCCCGGCTAAACCTCTGCTCCCGCTTAAACCTCTGCCCCCGGCCCGATCTTTCTCCCGGCCAAACCTCTGCTCCCAGTTAAACCTCTGCCCCCGGCCCGCCCTTTGCTCCCGGCCTGAGCTTTTCTCCCGGCTAAACCTCTGCTCCCGGCCCAACCTCTGCTCCCGGTTAAACCTCTGCTGCCGGCCTGCCCTTTGCTCCCGGCCTGATCTTTTCTCCTGGCTAAACCTCTGCCCCCGGCCCACCCTTTGCTCCCGGCCTGATCTTTTTTCCCGGCTAAACCTCTGGTCCTGGTTAGCCCTCTGCTCCCAGCCCGCCCTTTGCTCCCGGCCTAATCTTTTTTTCCGGCTAAACCTCTGGCCGAGCCCTTACCTGTGCTCCAGACCTGACCTTTTTCTTCTGGATTAAACTTTTCTGCGGGCCTGACCTTTGCTCCCGGCCCCACCTTTTCTACGGGTCTCCCTTTGCTCCCGGCCTGATCTTTTCTCCCGGCTAAACCTCTGCTCCCGGCCCGCCCTTTGCTCCCAGCCTGATCTTTTCTCCTGGCTAAACCTCTGCTCCGGGTTAAACCTCTGCTTCCGGCCCTCCCTTTGCTCGCGGCCTGATCTCTTCTCCCGGCTAAACCTCTGCTCCCGGTTAAACCGCTGCCCCCGGCCTGCCCTTTGCTCCCGGCTTTATCTTTTCTTCCGGCTAAACCTCTGCTCCCGGTTAAACGTCTGCCCCCGGCCCGCCATTTGCTCCCAGCCCCATCTTTTCTCCGGGGTAAACCTCTGCTCCTGGCCTGACCTGTGCTTCCGACCTGATCTTTTTCTTCCGGATTAACCTTGACTGCGGGCCTGACCTTTGCTCCCGGCCCCACCTTTTCTGCGGGTCTCCCTTTGCTCCCGGCCTGATCTTTTTTCCCGGCTAAACCTCTGCTCCCGGTTAAACCTCTGCCCCCGGCCTGCCCTTTGCTCCCGGCTTTATCTTTTCTTCTGGCTAAACCTATGCTCCCGGTTAAACCTCTGCCCCCGGCCCACCCTTTGATCCCGGCCTGATCTTTTCTCCCGGCTAAACCTCTGCTCCCGGTTAAACCTCTGCCCCCGGCCCGCCCTTTGCTCCCGGCCTGATCTTTTCTCCCGGCTAAACCTCTGCTCCCGGTTAAACCTCTGCCCCCGGCCCGCCCTTTGCTCCCGGCCTGATCTTTTCTCCCGGCTAAACCTCTGCTCCCGGTTAAACCTCTGCCCTCGGCCCGCCCTTTGCTCCCGGCCTGATCTTTTCTCCCGGCTAAACCTCTGCTCCCGGTTAAACCTCTGCCGCCGGCCCGCCCTTTGCTACCGGCCTGATCTTTTCTCCCGGCTAAACCTCTGCTCCCGGTTAAACCTCTGCCCCCGCCCCGCCCTTTTCTCCTGGCCTGATCTTTCCTCCCGCCTAAACCACTGCTCCCGGTTAAACCTCTGCCCAAGGCCCGCCCTTTGCTCCCGGCCTCATCTTTTCTCCCGGCTAAACCTCTGCCCCCGGCCCGCCCTTTGCTCCCGGCCTGGTCTTTTCTCCTGGCTAAACCTCTGCCCGCGGCCAGACCTGTGCACCAGACCTGACCTTTTTCTTCTGTATTAACCTTTTCTGCGGCCTGACCTTTGCTCCCGGCCCCACCTTTCCTGCGGGTCTCCCTTTGCTCCCGTCCTGATCTTTTTTCCCGGCTAAACCAATGCTCCCGGTTGAACCTCTGCCACCGGCCCACCCTTTGCTCCCGGCCTGATCTTTTCTCCCGGCTAAACCTCTGCTCTCGGTTATACCTCTGGCGCCGGCCCGCCCTTTGATCCCGGCCTGATCTTTTCTCCCGGCTAAGCCTCTGCTCCCGGTTAAACCTCTGCCCCCGGCACTCCCTTTTCTCCCGGCCTGATCTTTTCTCCCGGCTAAACCTCTGCTCCCGGCCCAACCTCTGCTCCCGGTTAAACCTCTGCCGCCGGCCCGCCCTTTGCTCCCGGCCTGATCTTTTCTCCTGGCTAAACCTCTGCCCACGGTTAGCCCTCTGCTCCCGGCCCGCCCTTTGCTCCCGGCCTGATCTTTTTTTCCGGCTAAACCTCTGGCCGAGGCCTTACCTGTGCTCCAGACCTGACCTTTTTCTTCTGGATTAACCTTTTCTGCGGGCCTGACCTTTGCTCCCGGCCCCACCTTTTCTACGGGTCTTCCTTTGTTCCCGGCCTGATCTTTTCTCCCGGCTAAACCTCTGCTCCCGGCCCGCCCTTTGCTCCCAGCCTGATCTTTTGCCCCGGCTAAACCTCTGCTCCGGGTGAAACCTCTGCCCCCGCCCCTCCCTTTTCTCCTGGCCTGATATTTTCTCCCGGCTAAACCACTGCTCCCGGGTAAACCTCTGCCCCCGGCGCGCCCTTTGCTCCCGGCCTGATCTTTTCTCCCGGCTAAACCTCTGCTCCCGGTGAAACCTCTACCCCCGGCCCACCATTTGCTCCCAGCCCCATCTTTTCTCCCATCTAAACCTCTGCTCCTGGCCTGACCTGTGCTTCCGACCTGATCTTTTTCTTCCGGATTAACCTTTTCTGCGGGCCTGACCTTTGCTCCCGGCCCCACCTTTTCTGCGGGTCTCCCTTTGCTCCCGGCCTGATCTTTTTTCCCTGCTAAACCTCTGCTCCCGGTTAAACCTCTGCCGCCGGCCTGCCCTTTGCTCCCGGCCTGTTCTTTTCTCCCGGCTGAAACTCTGCTCCCGTTTAAACCTCTGCCCCCGGCCCGCCGTTTGCTCCCGGCCTGATCTTTTCTCCCGGCTAAATCTCTGGTCCGCGTTAAACCTCTGCCCCCGCCCCGCCCTTTTCTCCTGGCCTGATCTTTCCTCCCGCCTAAACCACTGCTCCCGGTTAAACCTCTGCCCAATGCCCGCCCTTTGCTCCCGGCCTGATCTTTTCTCCCGGGTAAACCTCTGCCCCCGGCCCGCCCTTTGCTCCCGGCCTGGTCTGTCTCCTGGCTAAACCTCTGCCCGCGGCCAGACCTGTGCACCAGACCTGACCCTTTTCTTCTGTATTAACCTTTTCTGCGGCCTGACCTTTGCTCCCGGCCCCACCTTTTCTGCGGGTCTCCCTTTGCTCCCGTCCTGATCTTTTTTCCCGGCTAAACCAATGCTCCCGGTTAAACCTCTGCCACCGGCCCACCCTTTGCTCCCGGCCTGATCTTTTCTCCCGGCTAAACCTCTGCTCCCGGTTAAACTCTGGCGCCGGCCCGCCCTTTGATCCCGGCCTGATCTTTTCTCCCGGCTAAACCTCTGCTCCCGGTTAAACCTCTGCCCCCGGCACTCCCTTTGCTCCCGGCCTGATCTTTTCTCCCGGCTAAACCTCTGCTCCCGGCCCAACCTCTGCTCCCGGTTAAACCTCTCCCGCCGGCCCGCCCTTTGCTCCCGGCCTGATCTTTTCTCCTGGCTAAACCTCTGCCCCCGGCCCACCCTTTGCTCCCGGCCTGATCTTTTTTCCCGGCTAAACCTCTGCTCCCGGTTAGCCCTCTGCTCCCGGCCCGCCCTTTGCTCCCGGCCTGATCTTTTCTTCCGGCTAAACCTCTGGCCGAGGCCTTACCTGTGCTCCAGACCTGACCTTTTTCTTCTGGATTAACCTTTTCTGCGGGCCTGACCTTTGCTCCCGGCCCCACCTTTTCTACGGGTCTCCCTTTGCTCCCGGCCTGATCTTTTCTTCCGGCTAAACCTCTGCTCCCGGCCCGCCCTTTGCTCCCAGCCTGATCTTTTCTCCCGGCTAAACCTCTGCTCCGGGTTAAACCTCTGCTTCCGGCCCTCCCTTTGCTCCCGGCCTGATCTCTTCTCCCGGCTAAACCTCTGCTCCCGGTTAAACCACTGCCCCCGGCCCGCCATTTGCTCCCAGCCCCATCTTTTCTCCCGGCTAAACCTCTGCTCCTGGCCTGACCTGTGCTTCCGACCTGATCTTTTTCTTCCGGATTAACCTTGTCTGCGGGCCTGACCTTTGCTCCCGGCCCCACCTTTTCTGCGGGTCTCCCTTTGATCCCGGCCTGATCTTTTTTCCCGGCTAAACCTCTGCTCCCGGTTAAACCTCTGCCCCCGGCCCGCCCTTTGCTCCAAGCTTTATCTTTTCTTCCGGCTAAACCTATGCTCCCGGTTAAACCTCTTCCCCCGGCCCGCCCTTTGATCCCGGCCTGATCTTTTCTCCCGGCTGAACCTCTGCTCCCGGTTAAACCTCTGCCCCCGGCCCGCGCTTTGCTCCCGGCTTTATCTTTTCTTCCGGCTAAACTTATGCTCCCGGTTAAACCTCTGCCCCCGGCCCGCCCTTTGATCCCGGCCTGATCTTTTCTCCCGGCTAAACCTCTCCTCCCGGTTAAACCTCTGCCCCGGCCCGCCCTTTGCTCCCGGCCTGATCTTTTCTCCCGGCTAAACCTCTGCTCCCGGTTAAACCTCTGCCCCCGGCCCGCCCTTTGCTCCCGGCCTGATCTTTTCTCCCGGCTATACCTCTGCTCCCGGTTAAACCTCTGCCCCCGGCCCGCCCTTTGATCCCGGCCTGATCTTTTCTACCGGCTAAACCTCTGCTCCCGGTTAAACCTCTGCCCCCGGCCCGCGCTTTGCTCCCGGCCTGATCTTTTCTCCCGGCTAAACCTCTGCTCCCGGGTAAACCTCTGCCCCCGGCCCGCCCTTTGCTCCCGGTCTGATCTTTTCTCCCGGCTAAACCTCTGCTCCCGGTTAAACCTCTGCCGCCGGCCCGCCCATTGCTCCCGGCCTGATCTTTTCACCCGGTTAAATCTCTGCCCCCGGCACTCCCTTTGCTCCCGGCCTGATCTTTTCTCCCGGCTAAACCTCTGCTCCCGGCCTAACCTCTGCCCCCGGCCTGCCCTTTGCTCCCGGCCTGATCTTTCCTCCCGTCCAAACCTCTGCTCCCGGCCAAAGCTGTGCTCCCGGCCCGACCTTTGCTCCCGGCCTGATCTGTTCTCCCGGCCAAACCTCTACTCCTGGCCAAAACTCTGCTCCCGGCCTGACCTTTTCTCTCAGCTAAACCTCTTCTGCGGGTCTGCCTTTGCTCCCGGCCTGATCTTTCCTCCCGTCCATACCTCCGCTCCCGGCTAAACCTGTGCTCGCGGCCTGATATTTTCTCCCGGCTAAACCTCTGCTCCCGGCCCAACCGCTGCTCCCGGTTAAACCTCTGCCCCAGGCCCGCCCTTTGCTCCCGGCCTGATTTTTTCTCCCGGCTAAACCTCTGCTCCCGGTTAAACCTCTGCCCCCGGCCCGCCCTTTGCTCCCGGCCTGATCTTCTCTCCCGGCTAAACCTCTGCTCCCGGTTAAACGTCTGCCCCCGGGCCCACCCTTTGCTCCCGGCCTGATCTTTTCTCCCGGCTAAACCACTGCTCCCGGTTAAACCTCTGCCCCCGGCCCACCCTTTGCTCCCGGCCTGATCTTTTCTCCCGGCTAAACCTCTGCTCCCGGTTAAACCTCTGCCCCCGGCCCGCCCTTTGCTCCCCGCCTGATCTTTTCTCCCAGCTAAACCTCTGCTCCCGGTAAAACCTCTGCCGCCGGCCCGCCCTTTGCTCCCGGCCTGATCTTTTCTCCCGGCTAAACCTCTGCTCCCGGTTAAACCTCTGTCCCGGCCCGCCCTTTGCTCCCGGCCTGTTCTTTTCTCCCGGCTAAAACTCTGCTCCCGGTTAAATCTCTGCCCCCGGCCCGCCCTTTGCTCCCGGCCTGATCTTTTCTCCCGGCTAAACCTCTGCTCCCGGTTAAACCTCTGCCCCCGGCCCGCCCTTTGCTCCCGGCCTGATCTTTTCTCCCGGCTAAACCTCTGCTCCCGGCCCGCCCTTTGCTCCCGGCCTGATCTTTTCTCCCGGCTAAACCTCTGCTCCCGGCACTCCCTTTGCTCCCGGCCTGATCATTTCTCCCGGCTAAACCTCGGCTCCTGGTTAAACCTTTGCCCCCGGCACTCCCTTTGCTCCCGGCCTGATCTTTTCTCCTGGCTAAACCTCTGCTCCCTGCTCGCCCTTTGCTCCCGGCCTGGTCTTTTTTCCCGGCTAAACCTCTGCCCGCGGCCTGACCTGTGCTCCAGACCTGACCTTTTTCTTGTGGATTAACCTTTTCTGCGGGCCTGACCTTTGCTCCCGCCCTGACCTTTTCTCCCGGCCCCACCTTTTCTCCCGGCCTCACCTTTTCTCCCGGCCAAACTTCTGCTCCCGGCCTGATCTTTACTCCCAGCTAAACCTCTGCTCCCGGTTGAACCTCTGCCCCTGGCCCGCCCATTGCTCCCGGCCTGATCTCTTGTCCCGGCTAAATCTCTGCTCCCCGTTAAACCTCTGCCCCCGGCCCGCCCTTTGCTCCCGGCCTGATCTTTTCTCCTGGCTAAACCTCTGCCCCCGGCCCGCCCTTTGCTCCCGGCCTGATCTTTTCTCCCGGGTAAACCTCTGCTCCCGGTTAAACCTCTGCCCCCGGCCCGCCCTTTGCTCCCGGCCTGATCTTTTTTCCCGGCTAAACCTCTGCTCCCGGTTAAACCTCTGCCCCTGCCCCGCCCTTTGCTACCGGCCTGATCTTTTCTCCCGGCTAAACCACTGCTCCCGGTTAAACCTCTGCCCCCGGCCCGCCCTTTGCTCGCGGCCTGATCTTTTCTCCCGGCTAAACCTCTGCTCCCGGTTAAACCTCTGCCCCCGGCACTCCCTTTGCTCCCGGCCTGATCTCTTCTCCCGGACAAACCTCTGCTCCCGTCCTGACTTGTGCTCCCGACCTGACCTTTTTCTTCTGGATTAACCTTTTCTGCGCGTCTGACCTTTGCTCCCGCCCTGACCTTTTCTCCCGGCCCCACCTTTTCTCCCGGCCCCACCTTTTCTCCCGGCCCCACCTTTTCTCCCGGCCTGATCATTTCTCCTGGCTAAACCTCTGCTCCCGGTTAAACCTCTGCCCCCGGCCCGCCCTTTGCTCCCGGCCTTATCTCTTTTCCCGGCTAAACCTCTGCTCCCGGCCTGACTTGTGCTCCCGACCTGACCTTTTTCTTCTGGATTAACCTTTTCTGCGCGTCTGACCTTTGCTCCCGCCTTGACCTTTTCTCCCGGCCCCACCTTTTCTCCCGCCCCCACCTTTTCTCCCGGCCAAACGTCTGCTCCCGGGCTGATCTTTTCTCCCGGCTAAACCTCTGCTACCGGTTAAACCTCTGCCGCCGGCCCGCCCTTTGCTCCCGGCCTGATCTTTTCTCCCGGCTAAACCTCTGCCCCCGCCCCGCCCTTTGCTCCCGGCCTGATCTTTTTTCCCGGTGAAACCTCTGCCCCCGGCCCGCCCTTTGCTCCCGGCTAAACCTCTGCTCCCGGTTAAACCTCTGCCCCCGGCCCGCCCTTTCCTCCCGGCCTGACCTTTTCTCCCAGCCCCATATTTTCTCCTGGCCAAACCTCTGCCCCCGGCCCGCCCTTTGCTCCCGGCCTGATCTCTTCTCCCGGCTAAAACTCTGTTCCCGGTTAAACCTTTGCCCCCGGCCCGCCCTTTGCTCCCTGCTTGATCTTTTCTCCCGGCTAAACCTCTGCTCCCGGTTAAACATCTGCCCCCGGCCCACCATTTGCTCCCAGCCCCATCTTTTCTCCCGGCTAAACCTCTGCTCCTGGCCTGACCTGTGCTTCCGACCTGATCTTTTTCTTCCGGATCAATCTTTTCTGCGGGCCTGCCCTTTGCTCCCGGCCCCACCTTTTCTGCGGGCCTGCCCTTTGCTCCCGGCCTGATCTTTTCTCCCGGCCGAACCTGTGCCCCCGGTTAAACCTCTGCCCCCGGCCCGCCCTTTTCTCCCACCCTGATCTTTTCTCCCGGCTAAACCTCTGCTCCCGGTGAAACCTCTGCCCCCGGCCCGCCCTTTGCTCCCGGCGTGATCTTTTCTTCCGTCCTGATCTTTTCTCCCGGCCAAACCTCTGCTCGCGGCCCGCCCTTTGCTCCCGGCCTGATGTTTTCTTCCGGCCAAACCTCTGCCCCCGGCCCGCCGTTTGCTCCCGGCCTGATGTTTTCTCCCGGCCTGACCTCTGCCCCCGGCCCGCCCTTTGCACCCGGCCTGATCTTTTCTCACGGCCAAACCTCTGCTCCCGGCCCGCCCTTTGCTCCCAGCCCCATCTTTTCTCCCGGCTAAACCTCTGCTCCCCGTTAAATCTCTGCCCCCGGTCCGCCCTTTGCTTCCGACCGGATCTTTTCTACCGGCTAAACCTCTGCCCCCGTCCCGCCCTTTGCTCCTGGCCTGATGTTTTCTCCCGGCCAAACCTGTGCCCCCGCCCGCCCTTTGCTCCCGGCCTGATGTTTTTTTCCGGCCTGATCTTTTCTCACGGCCAAACCTTTTCCTCCGGCCTGACCTTTTTCTTCCGGCCTGAACTTTTCGGCGGGTCTGGGCTCTGCTCCCGGCGCGATCTTTGCTCCCGGCCCCATCTTTTCTCCCGGCTAAACCTCTGCTCCCGGTTAAATCTCTGCCCCCGCCCCGCCCTTTGCTCCCGGCCTGATCTTGTCTACCGGCTAAAACTCTGCTCCCGTTTAAACCTCTGCCCCCGGCCCACACTTTGCTCCCGGCCTGATCTTTTCTCCTGGCTAAACCTCTTGTCCAGGTTAAACCTCTGCCCCCGCCCCGCCCTTTGCTCCCGGCCTGATCTTTTCTCCCGGCTAAACCACTGCTCCCGGTTAAACCTCTGCCCAAGGCCCGCCCTTTGCTCCCGGCCTGATCTTTTCTTCCGGCTAAACCTCTGGTCCGGGTTAAACCTCTGCCCCCAGCCCCCCCTTTGCTCCCGGCCTGATCTTTTCTCCCGCCTAAACCTCTGCTCCCGGTTAAACCTCTGCCCCCGGCCCGCCCTTTGCTCCCCGCCTGATCTTTTCTCCCGGCTAAACCTCTGCTCCCAGTTAAACCTCTGCCCCCGGCCCGGCTTTTGCTCCCGGCCTGATCTTTTCTCCCGGCTAAACCTCTGCTACCAGTTAAACCTCTGCCCCCGGCCCGCCATTTGCTCCCAGCTCCATCTTTTCTCCTGGCTAAACTTCTGATCCTGGCCTGACCTGTGCTTCCGACCTGATCTTTTTCTTCCGGATTAACCTTTTCTGCGGGCCTGACCTTTTCCCCCGGCCCCACCTTTTTTGCGGGTCTCCCTTTGCTCCCGGCCTGATCTTTTTTCCCGTCTAAACGTCTGCTCCCGGTTAAACCTCTGCCGCCGGCCCGCCCTTTGCTCCCGGCCTGATCTTTTCTCCCGGCTAAACCTCTGCTCCCGGCCCAACCTCTACCCCCGGTTAAACCTCTGCCCCCGGCCGGCCCTTTGCTCCCGGCCTGATTTTTTCTCCCGGCTAAACCTCTGCTCCCGGTTAAACCTCTGCCCCCGGGCCGCCCTTTGCTCCCGGCCTGATCTTCTCTCCCGGCTAAACCTCTGCTCCCGGTTAAACGTCTGCCCACGGCCCGCCCTTTGCTCCCGGCCTGATCTGTTCTCCCGGCTAAACCTCTGCTCTCGGTTAAACCTCTGCTCCCGGCGCGCCCTTTGCTCCCGGCCTGATCTTTTCTCCCGGCTAAAACTCTGCTCCCGTTTAAACCTCTGCCCCCGGCCCGCACTTTGCTCCCGGCCTGATCTTTTCTCCCGGCTAAACCACTGCTCCCGGTTAAACCTCTGCACAAGGCCCGCCCTTTGCTCCTGGCCTGATCTTTTCTCCCGGCTAAACCTCTGCTCCCGGTTAAACCTCTGCCCCCAGCCCGCCCTTTGCTCCCGGCTTGATCTTTCCTCCCGGCTAAACCTCTGCTCCCAGTTAAACCTCTGCCCCCGGCCCGCTCTTTGCTCCCGGCCTGATCTTTTCTCCCGGCTAAACCTCTGCTCCTGGCCTGACCTGTGCTTCCGACCTGATATTTTTCTTCCGGATTAACCTTTTCTGCAGGCCTGAGCTTTGCTCCCGGCCCCACCTTTTTTGCGGTCTCCCTTTGCTCCCAGCCTGATCTTTTTTCCGAGCTAAACCTCTGCTCCCGGTTAAACCTCTGCTGCCGGCCCGCTCTTTGCTCCCGGCCTGATCTTTTCTCCCGGCTAAACCTCTGCTCCCGGCCCAAACTCTACCCCCGGTTAAACCTCTGCCCCCGGCCGGCCCTTTGCTCCCGGTCTGATTTTTTCTCCCGGCTAAACCTCTGCCCCCGTCCCGCCCTTTGCTCCCGGCCTGATCTTTTCTCCCGGCTAAATCTCTGCTCCCGGTTAAACCTCTGCCCCCGGCCCGCCCTTTGCTCCCGGCTTGATCTTTCCTCCCGGCTAAACCTCTGCTCCCAGTTAAACCTCTGCCCCCGGCCCGCCCTTTGCTCCCGGCCTGATCTTTTCTCCCGGCTAAACCTCTGCTCCTGGCCTGACCTGTGCTTCCGACCTGATATTTTTCTTCCGGATTAACCTTTTCTGCAGGCCTGAGCTTTGCTCCCGGCCCCACCTTTTTTGCGGTCTCCCTTTGCTCCCAGCCTGATCTTTTTTCCGAGCTAAACCTCTGCTCCCGGTTAAACCTCTGCTGCCGGCCCGCTCTTTGCTCCCGGCCTGATCTTCTCTCCCGGCTAAACCTCTGCTCCCGGTTAAACGTCTGCCCCCGGCCCGCCCTTTGCTCCCGGCCTGATCTGTTCTCCCGGCTAAACCTCTGCTCTCGGTTAAACCTCTGCTCCCGCCTCGCCCTTTGCTCCCGGCCTGATCTTTTCTCCCGGCTAAAACTCTGCTCCCGTTTAAACCTCTGCCCCCGGCCCGCACTTTGCTCCCGGCCTGATCTTTTCTCCCGGCTAAACCTCTGCTCCCGGTGAAACCTCTACCCCCGGCCCGCCCTTTGCTCCGGACCTGATGTTTTCCTCCGGCCTGACCTCTGCCCCCGCCCCGCCTTTTCCTCCCGGCCTGATCTTTTCTCCCAGCCCCATATTTTCTCCTGGCCAAACCTCTGCCCCCGGCCCGCCCTTTGCTCCCGGCCTGATGTTTTCTCCCGGCCTGACCTGTGCCCCCGGCCCGCCCTTTGCTCCCGGCCAGATGTTTTCTCCCGGCCTGACCTCTGTCCCCGGCCCGCCCTTTGCTCCCGGCCCCATCTTTTCTCCCGGCCTGATGTTTTCTCCCGGTCTGACCTCTGCCCCCGGTCCGCCCTTTGCTTCTGACCGGATCTTTTCTCGCCGCTAAACCTGTGCTCCGGGCCCGCCCTTTGCTCCCGGCCTGATCTTTTCTCCCGGCTAAACCTTTGCCCCCGGCCCGCCCTTTGCTTCCGGCCTTATGTTTTCTCCCGGCTAAATATCTGGTCCCGGTTAAACCTTGGGCCGCGGCCCGCCATTTGCTCCCGGCCCCATCTTTTCTTCCGGCTAAACCTCTGCTCCCGCTTAAACCTCTGCCCCCGGCCCGATCTTTTCTCCCGGCCAGACCTCTGCTCCCGGATAAACTTCTGCTCCCGACCTGCCCTTTGCTCCCGGCCTGATCTTTTCTCACGGCTAAACCTCTGCTCCCGGCCCATCCTCTGCTCCCGGTTAAACCTCTGCTCCCGGCCCACCCTTTGCTCCCGGCCTGATCTTTTCTCCCGGCTAAACCACTGCTCCTGGTTAAACCTCTGCCCCCGGCCCGCCCTTTGCTCCCGGCCTGATCTTTTCTCCCAGCTAAACCTCTGCTCCCGGTTAAACCTCTGCCCCCGGCCCGCCCTTTGCTCCCGGCCAGATGTTTTCTCCCGGCCTGACCTCTGTCCCCGGCCCGCCCTTTGCTCCCGGCCCCATCTTTTCTCCCGGCCTGATGTTTTCTCCCGGTCTGACCTCTGCCCCCGGTCCGCCCTTTGCTTCCGACCGGATCTTTTCTCGCCGCTAAACCTGTGCTCCGGGCCCGCCCTTTGCTCCCGGCCTGATCTTTTCTCCCGGCTAAACCTTTGCCCCCGGCCCGCCCTTTGCTTCCGGCCTTATGTTTTCTCCCGGCTAAATATCTGGTCCCGGTTAAACCTTGGGCCGCGGCCCGCCATTTGCTCCCGGCCCCATCTTTTCTTCCGGCTAAACCTCTGCTCCCGCTTAAACCTCTGCCCCCGGCCCAATCTTTTCTCCCGGCCAAACCTCTGCTCCCGGATAAACTTCTGCTCCCGGCCTGCCCTTTGCTCCCGGCCTGATGTTTTCTCACGGCTAAACCTCTGCTCCCGGCCCATCCTCTGCTCCCGGTTAAACCTCTGCCGCCGGCCTGCCCTTTGCTCCCGGCCTGATCTTTTCTCCCGGCTAAACCTCTGCTCCCAGTTATACCTCTTCCCCCGGCACTCCCTTTCCTCCCGGGCTGACCATTTCTCCCGGCTAAACCTCTGCTCCCGACCCGCCCCTTGCTCCCGGCCTGATCTTTTCTCCCGGCTAAACCACTGCTCCCGGTTAAACCTCTGCCCCCGTCCCGCCCTTTGCTCCCGGCTTGATCTTTTCTCCCGACTAAACCTCTGCTCCCGGTTAAACCTCTGCCCCCAGCCGCCTTTGCCTCCCCGGCCCTGATCTTTTCTCCCGGCTAAACCCTCTGCTCCCGGCCCATCTCTGCTCCCCAGGTTAAACCTCTGCCCCCGGCCCGCCCTTTGCTCCCGCCTGATCTTTTCTCCCGGCTAAACCACTGCTCCCGCGTTAAACCTCTGCCCCCGGCCCGCCCTTTTGCTCCCGGCCTATCTTTTCTTCCCGCTAAACCTTGCCTCCCGGCTAAACCTCTAGCCCCCGGCCCGCCCTGTTGCTCCGGCCTGGTCTTTTCTCCCGGCCTAAACCTCTGCTTCCCGCGTTGACCTCTGCCCCCGGCCCGCTCTTTGCTTTCCCGGCCTGATCTTTTCTCCCGGCTAAACCTCTGCT
>NW_024396838.1:0-20830 GCF_004115215.2 Ornithorhynchus anatinus
GAGGTTTAACCAGGAGGTTTAGCCAGGAGAAAAGATCAGGCCGGGAGCAAAGGGTGGGCCGGGAGCAGAGTTTAGCCGGGAAGCAGACGTTTGCCGGGAGAAAAGATCAGGCCGGAGCAAAGGGAGACCGCAGACAAGGTGGGGCCGGAGCAAGGTCAGGCCCCAGAAAAGGTAATCCAGAACAAAAGGTCAGGTCTGGAGCACAGGTCAGGCCGCGGGCAGAGGTTTAGCCGGGAGTAAAAGATCAGGCCGGGAGCAAAGGGCGGGCCGGGGCAGAGGTTTAGCCGGGAGAAGACGTTTGGCCGGGAGAAAAAGATCACGGCCGGGAGCAAAGGGCGGGCCGGGGGCAGAGGTTTAAACCGGGAGCAGAGGTTTAAGCGGGAGAAAAGATCAGGCCCGGGAGCAAAGGGCGGCCGGGGGCAGAGGTTTAAACCGGGAGCAGAGGTTTAGCCGGGAGAAAAGATCAGGCCCGGAGCAAAGGGCAGACCGCAGAAAAGGTGGGGCCGGGAGCACAGGTTAGACCCCACAGAACAGGTTTAGCTGAGAGAAAAGGTCAGGCGGGAGCAGAGCTCTGGCCAGGAGAAAAGGCGGGGCCGGGAGCAAAAGTCGCGCCGGGAGCAGAGCTCAGACCCGCCGAAAAGTTCAGGCTGGAAGAAAAAGGTCGGGCCGGTGGAAAAGGTTTGGCCGGGAGAAAACATCAGACCAGGAGCAAATGCGCACCGGGAGCAGAGGCCAGACCCCCCCGAAAAGGTCAGGCCGGAAGAAAAAGGTCGGGCGGAGGAAAAGGTCTGGCCGCGAGCAGAGGTTTGGCCGGGAGAAAAGATCAGGCCGGGAGCAAAGGGCAGACCCGCCGAAAAGGTGGGGCCGGGAGCAAAGGTCAGACCGGCAGAACAGGTTTAGCTGAGAGAAAAGGTCAGGCCGGGAGCAGAGGTTTGGCCGGGAGAAAAGGTGGGCCCAGGAGCAAAGGGCAGGGCGGGAGCAAAGGTCAGACGCGCAGAAAAGGTCCGGCCGGGAGCTCAGGACCGACGGGGAACAAAGTGGGGGCGAGCTGGGGAGCCCAGCCAGCGACTGAGAGGGAGCCCGGGTGAGGGCAGGGGCCAAGACGAGCCGGGGGCAAGGGGAGAGGACGGGAGCCCAGAGGAAGCCGGTGGGGGTGGGGGAGCCCGGGGAGGCCGGCAGCCGAAAAGGGGTGGCCGCGGCCAGGGCCGAGGGGGAGGACGGGGCGAGGGCAGCGGGCGCTCCGGGAAGACCGGAGGCCGGGGACCAAGGGAGGCCAGGCAGACGGCGGGGCCCGAGGCCAAGACCAGGCGACGGGAGGACAAGGGGGGGCGGCGAGAGGGGAAAGGGGGGCGCGAGGGGCCAAAGGGCAAGGCCGGGACCAAGGGGGGCGGGCGAAAAGCTGGCGGGAGGGTGCAAAGGGGAGCCGGGGTCAAAGGGACGGGCCGTAGCCGCTGGGAGGAGGCCCCGACAAGGGCTGGGAAACGAGGGAAGCGGCGCTGGGCGGGGCCAAGTTGGCGCTTCGGGCCAGAAGGGAGCGCGCACATAGCCAGGCCAAGCCAGGCAAGGCCAGGCCAGGGGGAGAGCCGGGGCGAGGGCAAGGGGGAGGGCCAAAGATGGGCAAAAGCGGGGGAAGACCGGGCCGTCCCTTGGGGGGCCGGGGGGCCGGAGAGTCCAAAGCCGGAAGAAGAAGATGAAGAAGAAAAAGAAGAAGAAGAAGAAGAAGAAAAAGAAGAAGAAAAAAGGAGAAGAAGAAGAAGAAGAATCCTCCTCCGCTTGCTCCTCCTCCTCCTCCTCCTACGCATCCGGCTGTTCGGGGCAAGTAGGGGGGCCGGCTGGTCCGGCGGGGCCTGGCGGATCCTGACCCGGCGGCGGCGGCGACGACAGTGAGGGCGACTCGGAGTGTCCAGGGCCACCCGTCCCCGACTCACGTGCAGGTGCTCTCCATCTTCTCCCACTAAGGTCGGGGAGGCCCCGCCGAGGGGCGGGCAACAGCTTCCAGCGTGGGGCCCGGGCGGGCCGGGGCGGCGCCGCCGGCAGGCCCCACCGCGGTTCGGGCCTGGCAGGGCAAGAGAAACAAAGGCCAGAGTGAGTGAGCCAGCCAACCAGCCAGCCAGCTCCCACCTCCGGCCGAGCTGCGGGGCCCCTGCCCGCCCGCCAGCCCTCCCTGGCGGCCGCGGTTCCGTGGCCCAGGCCCCGCAACATCTGTGACCATCAGCCGTCCCCGCCCCACCCGTCCCGCCCGCCCCCAGCCCGGGAAGGGGGCCAGCTGGGCTGGGGAGCGTCAGTGTCTCCTCGGGGGCCGGGACCGGGCTGGGGCAAGGAGGGGGGTGGGGGTTGCGGTGCTGGGGCCTGTCCCCAGCCGAGCGGACCGGACTGGCCGGCCGCAAGGAGCCCGGACCCCCGGGGTCCTGGGAGGGGCCTGCGTCTCAGCCCGCGGCTTCCCCCGCCAACACTCACCCGGGCAGACACACCCCATCCAGCCTCCCCCCCGCAGCCTGGGGTGGCAGCGCAGCGGCCACACAGGGAGAGGGCCGAGGCGGCAGGGGCATCGGACCCCGGGAGAACAGCGACGAGCCTCCAAGCCCGGGAGCGGCACAGGGCAACCGATGGGGGCCGACAGGGGCCCCATAAAGGGGCGGCGCCCAGTCCACCACAGCACACAGGTGGCGGGGGGGGGCTGGGCCCATGGGGAGGCGAGGACCACCAGAGAGGCCCGTGGCAACGGTCAGGCCCGGGCGGACCCAGGAGACCGAGGGAGACGGGTCGGCCGGGAGGAGAAGGCGAGAGGGGGAGAAGAAAAAAAGCGGGGGGCGAGGGGGATGGGCGGGGGGACTGGGGGAAAGTGGGGCCCGGGGACAGAGTGGGGCCGGGCGCCAAAAGGACAGGAGGGGGAAGGGGGCCGAGGGCAAAAGGTGGGGCCGGGAAGCCGGCTGACGGGATGCAAACCGGGGGACCTAGGACAAAGGGGGAGGCCCGGAGAAAAGAGACCGCGGCGACAAAAGGCCGGGCCCGGGAACAGAGTTCGGCGAGAGGAAAAGGTCCGACGAGGGGAAAAGGAGGTGGGGGGGGCGAGGCGACAAGGGGCCAGGGGCGGGAAAGGGGAGGCCCACAGCCGAGGGGGGGCCCGGACACAAAACGGAGCAGCCGAGGAGCAAAGGGTTCACCGGGAGCAGAGGCTGGGCCGGGAACAAAGGTCAGACCCGCAGAAAAGGTTAGGCCAGAAGAAAAGGTCAGACCCACAGGAAAGGATAGGCCGGAAGAAAAGGTCAGGTCAGGAGCGCAGGTCACGCCGGGAGCAAATGGCGGGCCGGGAACAGAGGTTTAACTGGGAGCAGAGGTTTAGCCGGGAGAAAATATCAGTCCGGGAGCAAAGGTAGACCCGCAGACAAGGTGAGGCCGGGAGCAAAGGTCAGGCCCGCAGAAAAGGTGAATCCAGAAGAAACAGGTCAGGTCGGGAGCACAGGTCAGGCCGCGAGCAGCGGTTTAGCCAGGAGAAAAGATCAGGCCGGGAGCCAAGGGCGGGCCGGGAGCAGAGGTTTAACCGGGAGCAGAGTTTTAGCCGGGAGAAGAGATCAGGCCAGGAGCAAAGGGCGGGCCGGGAGCAGAGGTTTAACCGGGAGCAGAGTTTTAGCCGGGAGAAGAGATCAGGCCGGGAGCAAAGGGCGGGCCGGGAGCAGAGGTTTAACCGGGAGCAGAGGTTTAGCTGGGAGAAAAGATCAGGCCGGGAGCAAAGGGCGGGCCGGGAGCAGAGGTGTAACCGGGAGCAGAGTTTTGGCCGGGAGAAAAGATCAGGCCGGTAGCAAAAGGAGACCCGCAGAAAAGGTGGGGCCGGGAGCAAAGTTCAGGAGCGCAGAAAAGGTGAATCCAGAAGTAAAAGGTCAGGTCGAAAGCACAGGTCAGGCCGCGAGCAGAGGTTTAGCTGGGAGAAAAGATCAGGCCGGGAGCAAAGGGCGGGCTGGGAGCAGAGGTTTAACCGGGAGCAGAGGTTTAGCCAGGAGAAAAGATCAGGCCGGGAGCAAAGGGCGGGCCGGGAGCAGAGGTTTAACTGGGAGCAGATGTTTAGCCGGGAGAAAAGATCAGGCCGGGAGCCAAGGGCGGGCTGGGAGCAGAGGTTTAGCCGGGAGCTGACGTTTGGGTGGGAGAAAAGATCAGGCCGGGAGCAAAGGGAAGGCCGGGCGCAGAGGTTTAACCGGGAGCAGAGGATTAGCCGGAAGAAAAGATCAGGCCGGGAGCAAAGGGAGACCCGGAGAAAAGATGGGGCCGGGAGCAAAGGTCAGGCCGCAGAAAAGGTTAATCCAGAAGAAAAAGGTCAGGTCGAGAGCACAGGTCAGGCCGCGAGCAGAGGTTTTGATGGGAGAAAAGATCAGGCCGGGAGCAAAGGGCGGGCCGGGAGCAGAGGTTTAAGTGGGAGCAGAGGTTTAGCCGGGAGAAAAGATCAGGCCGGGAGGAAAGGTCATGCCCGGAGAAAAGGTTAATCCGGAAGAAAAAGGTCAGGTCTGCAGTACAGGTCAGGCCGCGAGCAGATGTTTAGCCGGGAGAAAAGATCAGGCCGGGAGCAAAGAGCAGGCCAGGAGCAGAGGTTTAACCGGGAGCAGAGGTTTAACCGGGAGCAGAGTTTTAGCCGGGAGAAAAGATCAGGCCGGGAGCAAAGGTCAGGCCCGCAGTAAAGGTTAATCCGGAAGAAAAAGGTCAGGTCGGGAGCACAGGTCAGGCCGCGGGCAGAGGTTTAGCCGGGAGAAAAGATCAGGCCGGGAGCAAAGGGCGGGCCGGGAGCAGAGGTTTTGCCGGGAGCAGACGTTTGGCCGGGAGAAAAGATCACGCCGGGAGCAAAGGGCGGGCCGGGAGCAGAGCTTTAGTTGGAATTAGACGTTTGGCCGGGAGAAAAGATCAGGCCGGTAGCAAAGGGAGACCCGCAGAAAAGGTGGGGCCGGGAGCAAAGTTCAGGCCCGCAGAAAACGTGAATCCAGAAGAAAAAAGTCAGATCGGGAGCACAGGTGAGGCCGCGAGCAGAGGTTAAGCCGGGAGAAAAGATGAGGCCGGGAGCAAAGGGCGGGCCGGCAGCCGAGGTTTAACCGGGAGTAGAGGTTTAGCCGGAAGAAAAGATCAGGCCGGGAGCAAAGGGCGGGCCGGGAGAAGAGGTTTAACCAGGAGCAGAGGTTTAGCCGGGAGAAAAGATCAGGCCGGGAGCAAAGGGTGGGCCGGGAGCAGAGGTTTAACCAGGAGCAGAGTTTTAGCCGGGAGAAAAGATCAGGCCGGTAGCAAAGGGAGATCCGCAAAAAGGTGGGGCAGGGAGCAAAGGTCAGGCCCGCAGAAAAGGTTAATCCAGAAGAAAAAGGTCAGGTCTGGAGCACAGGTCAGGCCACGAGCAGAGGTTAAGCCGGTAGAAAAGATCAGGCAGGGAGCTAAGGGCGGGCCAGGAGCAGAGGTTTTACCAGGAACAGAGGTTTAGCCGGGAGAAAAGATCAGGCCGGGAACAAAGGGCGAGCCGGGAGCAGAAGATAACCGGGAGCAGAGGTTTCACCAGGAGAAAAGATCAGGCCGGGAGCAAAGGGCGGGGCGGGAGCAGAGGTTTAACCAGGAACAGAGGTTTAGCCGGGAGAAAAGCAAAGTCCAGGAGCAAAGGGTGGGCCAGGAGCCGAGGTTTAACCGGGAGCAGAGGTTTAGCCAGGAGAAAGGATCAGGCCGGGAGCAAAGGGTGGGACGGGAGCAGAGGTTTAGCTGGGAGCAGACGTTTGGCCGGGAGAAAAGATCAGGCCGGGAGCAAAGGGCAGACCCGCAGAAAAGGTCAGGCCGGAAGAAAAAGATCAGACTGGAAGAAAAGGTCTGGCCGGGAGCAGAGGTTTGGCAGGGAGAAAAGGTGGGGCAGGGAGCAAAGGTCAGGCCCGCAGAAAAGGTTAATCCCGAAGAAAAATATCAAGTCGGGAGCACAGGTCAGGCTAGGAGCATAGGTATAGATGGCAGAAAAGATCAGGCCGGGAGCAAAGGGTGGGCCGGGAGCAGAGGTTTAACCCGGAGCAGAGGTTTAGCCGGGAGAAAAGATCAGGCTTGGAGCAAAGGGCGGGCCGGGAGCAGAGGTTTAAGCGGGAGCAGAGGTTTGGCCGGGAGAAAAGATCAGGTCGGGAGCAAAGGGCAGACCCGCAGAAAAGGTGGGGCGAGGAGCAAAGGTCAGGACCGCAGAAAAGGTTAATCCGGAAGAAAAAGGACAGGTCGGGAGCACAGGTCAGGCCGCGAGAAGAGGTTTGGCCGGGAGAAAAGATCAGGCCGGGAGAAAAGATCAGGCCGGGAGAAAGGGCGGGCCGGGAGCAGAGGTTTAGCTGGGAGCAGATGTTTGGCTTGAGAAAATATCAGGCCGGGAGCAAAGGGCGGCCCTGGGGCATAGGTTTAACCGGGAGCAGAGGTTAAGCCGGGAGAAAAGATCAGGTGGGGAGCAAAGGGCGGGCCGGGAGCAGAGGTTTAACCAGGAGCAGAGGTTTAGCCGGGAGAAAAGATCAGGCCGGGAGCAAAGGGCGGGCCGGGAGCAGAGGTTTTAACCGGTAGCAGAGGTTAAGCCGGGAGAAAAGATCAGGCCGGGAGCAAAGGGTGGGGCCAGGGGCAGAGTTTTTAACCGGGAGCACAGGTTTAGCCGGGAGAAAAGATCAGGCCTGGAGCAAAGGGCAGACCCGAAGAAAAGGAGGGCCGGGAGCAAAGGTCAGGCCCGCAGAAAAAGTTAATCCGGAAGAAAAAGGTCAGGTCGGGAGCACAGGTCAGGCCGCGAGCAGAGGTTTAGCCGGGAGAAAAGATCAGGCCGGGAGCAAAGGGCGGGCCGGGACCAGAGATTTAGCTGCGAGCAGACGTTTGGCTGGGAGAACAATCAGGCCGGGAGCAAAGGGCGGGCCGGGAGCAGAGGTTTAACGGGGAGCAGAGGTTTAGCCGGGAGAAAAGATCAGGCCGGGAGCAAAGGGCGGGCCGGGAGCAGAGGTTTAACCGGTAGCAGAGGTTAAGCCGGGAGAAAAGATCAGGCCGGGAGCAAAGGGTGGGGCAGGGGCAGAGTTTTAACCGGGAGCATAGGTTTAGCCGGGAGAAAAGATCAGGCCTGGAGCAAAGGGCAGACCCGAAGAAAAGGAGGGGCCGGGAGCAAAGGTCAGGCCCGCAGAAAAAGTTAATCCGGAAGAAAAAGGTCAGGGCCGGAAGCAGAGGTTTAACCGGGAGCAGAGGTTTAGCCGGGAGAAAAGATCAGGCCGGGAGCAAAAGGGCGGGCCGGGAGCAGAGATTTAGCTGCGAGCAGACGTTTGGCTGGGAGAACAATCAGGCCGGGAGCAAAGGGCGGGCCGGGAGCAGAGGTTTAACGGGGAGCAGAGGTTTAGCCGGGAGAAAAGATCAGGCTGGGAGCAAAGGGCGGGCCGGGAGCAGAGGTTTAACCGGTAGCAGAGGTTAAGCCGGGAGAAAAGATCAGGCCGGGAGCAAAGGGTGGGGCAGGGGCAGGGTTTTAACCGGGAGCATAGGTTTAGCCGGGAGAAAAGATCAGGCCTGGAGCAAAGGGCAGACCCGAAGAAAAGGAGGGGCCGGGAGCAAAGGTCAGGCCCGCAGAAAAAGTTAATCCGGAAGAAAAAGGTCAGGTCGGGAGCACAGGTCAGGCCGCGAGCAGAGGTTTAGCCGGGAGAAAAGATCAGGCCGGGAGCAAAGGGCGGGCCGGGAGCAGAGGTTTAGCCGGGAGCAGACGTTTGGCCGAGAAAACAAAAAAGGCCCGGAGCAAAGGGCAGACCCGCAGAAAAGGTGGTGCCGGGATCACAGGTCAGTCCCGCATAAGAGGTTTAAGCTGAGAGAATAAGGTCAGGCCGGGAGCAGAGCTCTGCCCGGGAAAAAAGGTGGGGCCGGGAGCAAAGGTCGCGCCACGGGCAGAGCCCAGACCCGCCGAAATTTCAGGCCGGAAGAAAAAGTTCGGGCCGGAGGAAAAGGTTTGGCCGGGAGAAAAGATCAGACTGGGAGCAAAGGTCGTGCGGGGAGCAAAGGCCAGAACCGCCGAAAAGGTCAGGCCAGAAAAAAATGTCGGGCCTGAGGAAAAGGTCTGGCTGGGAGCAGACGTTTGGCTGGAAGAAAAGATCAGGCTGGGAGCAAAGGGCGGGCAGGGAGCAGAGGTTTAACCGGGAGCAGAGGTTTAGCTGGGAGAAAAGATCAGGCCGGGAGCAAAGGGCGGGCCGGGAGCAGAGGTTTAGCCGGGAGAAAGGATCAGGCCGGTAGCAAAGGGAGACCCGCAGAAAAGGTGGGGCCGGGAGGAAAGTTCAGGCCCGCAGAAAAGGTGAATACAGAAGAAAAAGTCCGGTCGGGAGCAAAGGTCAGGCCGCGAGCAGAGGTTTAGCTGGGAGAAAAGATCAGGCCGGGAGCAAAGGGCGGGCTGGGAGCAGAGGTTTAACCGGGAGCAGAGGTTTAGCCGCTAGAAAAGATCAGGCCGGGAGCAAAGGGCGGGCCGGGAGCAGAGGTTTAACCGGGAGCAGAGGTTTGGCCGGGAGAAAGGATCAGGCCGGTAGCAAAGGAGAACCCGCAGTAAAAGCGCTGGGGCCCGGGAGGCCAAGTTCAGGCCCCTGCAGAAAAGGCTGAATACAGAAGAAAAAGTCAGGTCGGCGAGCCACAGGTCGAGGCCGCGAGCAGAGGTTTAGCCTGGGAGAAAAGAACAGGCCGGGTAGCAAAGGGCCAGGCCTGGAGAAAGGCGGGCCGGGAGCAGAGCTTTAACCGGGAGCAGAGGTTTAGCCGGGAGAAAAAATCAGAGCCGGGAGGGCAAAGGGCGGGCCCGGCGGAGCAAAGGTTGAAAGCCAGGGAGCAGAGGTTTAGCGGTGAGATAAGGATCAGGGCCGGTAGCAAAGGGAGACCCGTCAGAAAAGTGTGGGGGCCAGGCGAGCAAAGTATAAGCCGCGGAAAAGAAAAAAGGTGAATAGCCGGAAAAAAGGTTCCAGGTCCGGTGAGCCACGAGGTCAGGGCCGCGAGCAGAGGTTTTAGCTGGGAGAAAAGATGCAGGCCGGGAGGCAAAGAGGCGGGCCGGGAGCAGAGCTTTACCGGGAGCAGCGGTTTGTAGCCCGGGAGAATAGATCAGGCCGGGAGCAAAGGGAGACCCGCAGGAAAAGTTGCGGCCGGGAGCAAAGTTCAGGCCCGTAGAAAAGGTTAATCCAGAAGAAAAAGGTCAGGTCGGGAGCACAGGTCAGGCCGCGAGCAGAGGTTTAGATGGGAGAAAAGATCAGGCCGGGAGCAAAGGGGGGGCCGGGAGCAGAGGTTTAACCGGGAGTAGAGGTTTATCCAGGAGCAAAGATCAGGCCGAGAGCAAAGGGCGGGCCAGGAGCAGAGGTTTAACCGGGAGCAGAGGTTTAGCCGGAAGAAAATATCAGGCCGGGAGCAAAGGGAGGGCCGGGAGCAAAGGTTTAACCGGGAGCAGAGTTTTAGCCAGGAGAAAAAATCAGGCCGGGAGCAAAGGTCAGGCTCGCAGAAAAGGTGAATCCGGAAGAAAAAGGTCAGGTCGGGAGCACAGGTCAGGCCGCGGGCAGAGGTTTAGCCGGGAGAAAAGGTCAGACTGGGAGCAAAGGGAGGGCCGGGAGCAGAGGTTTTGCCGGGAGCAGACGTTTGGCCGGGAGAAAAGATCAGGCCGGGAGCAAAGGGCGGGCCGGGAGCAGAGGTTTAGGCGGAAGCAGACGTTTGGCCGGGAGAAAAGATCAGGCCGGTAGCAAAGGGAGACCCACAGAAAAGGTGGGGCCGGGAGCAAAGTTCTGGCCCGCAGAAAAGGTGAATCCAGAAAAAAAAGGCAGGTCTGGAGCACAGGTCAGGCCGTGAGCAGAGGTTTAGCCGGGAGAAAAGATCAGGCCGCGAGCAAAGGGCGGGGCGGGAGCAGAGGTTTAACAGGGAGCAGAGGTTTCGCCGGGAGAAAATATCAGGCCAGGAGAAAAGGGAGACCCGCAGAAAAGGTGGGGCCGGGAGCAAAGTTCAGGCCTGTAGAAAAGGTTAATCCAGAAGAAAAAGGTCAGGTCGGGAGCACAGGTCAGGCCGCGAGCAGAGGTTTAGCCGGGAGAAAAGATCAGGCCGCGAGCAAAGGGCGGGGCGGGAGCAGAGGTTTAACAGGGAGCAGAGGTTTCGCCGGGAGAAAATATCAGGCCAGGAGAAAAGGGAGACCCGCAGAAAAGGTGGGGCCGGGAGCAAAGTTCAGGCCTGTAGAAAAGGTTAATCCAGAAGAAAAAGGTCAGGTCGGGAGCACAGGTCAGGCAGCGAGCAGAGGTTTAGACGGGAGAAAAGATCAGGCCGGGAGCAAAGGGGGCGGGCGGCAGCAGAGGTTTAACCGGGAGCAGAGGTTTAGACGGGAGAAAAGATCAGGCTGGGAGCAAAGGGGGCGGGCGGGAGCAGAGGTTTAACCGGGAGCAGAGGTTTAGCCGGGAGAAAAGGTCAGGCCGGCAGCAAAGGTAGACCCGCTGAAAAGGTGGGGCCAGGAGCAAAGCTCAGCACCCAGAAAAGGTTAATCCAGCAGAAAAAGGTCAGGTCGGGAGAACAGGTCAGACCGCGAGCAGAAGTTTAGACGGGAGAAAAGATCAGGGCGGTAGGAAAGGGACCGCCGGGAACCGCGGTTTAACCGGGAGCAGAGGTTTAGCTGGGAGAAAATATCAGGCCGGGATCAAAGGGAAACCCGCAGACAAGGTGGGGCCGGGAGCAAAGGTCAGGCCCGCAGAAAAGGTTAATCCAGAAGAATAAGGTCAGGTCGGGAGCACAGGTCAGGCCGCGAGCAGAGGTTTAGCCGGGAGAAAGGATCAGGCCGGGAGCAAAGGGCGGGCCGGGAGCAGAGGTTTAGGCGGAAGCAGACCTTTGGCCGGGAGAAAAGATCAGGCTGGTAGCAAAGGGAGACCCGCAGAAATGGTGGGCCCGGGAGCAAAGTTCAGGCCCGCAGAAAAGGTGAATCCAGAAAAAAAAGGTCAGGTCTGGAGCACAGGTCAGGCCGTGAGCAGAGGTTTAGCCGGGAGAAAAGATCAGGCCGCAAGCAAAGGGCGGGGCGGGAGCAGAGGTTTAACCGGGAGCAGAGGTTTCGCCGGGAGAAAATATCAGGCCAGGAGAAAAGGGAGACCCGCAGAAAAGGTGGGGCCGGGAGCAAAGTTCAGGCCTGTAGAAAAGGTTAATCCAGAAGAAAAAGGTCAGGTCGGGAGCACAGGTCAGGCCGCGAGCAGAGGTTTAGCCGGGAGAAAAGATCAG
The DNA here is from genome assembly GCF_004115215.2 of Ornithorhynchus anatinus. NCBI lineage: Eukaryota > Metazoa > Chordata > Mammalia > Monotremata > Ornithorhynchidae > Ornithorhynchus > Ornithorhynchus anatinus. The sequence continues at coordinate 11,191 of NW_024396838.1, forward strand.
GCCGGGAGCTAAGGGCGGACCGGGAGCTGAGGTTTAACCGGGAGTAGATCTTTAGCCGGAAGAAAAGATCAGGCCGTGAGCAAAGGGCGGGCCGGGTTCAGAGGTTTAACCGGGAGCAGAGGTTTAGCCGGGAGAAAATATCAGGCCGGGAGCAAAGGGTGGGCCGGGAACAGAGATTTAACCAGGAGCAGAGTTTTAGCCGGGAGAAAAGATCAGGCCGGTAGCAAAGGGAGACCCACAGAAAAGGTGGGGCCGGGAGCAAAGGTCAGGCCCGCAGAAAAGGTTAATCCAGAAGAAAAAGGTCAGGTCGGGAGCACAGGTCAGGCTGCGTGCAGAGGTTTAGCCGGGAGAAAAGATCAGGCCTGGAGCAAAGGGCAGACCCGAAGAAAAGGAGGGGCCGGGAGCAAAGGTCAGGCCCGCAGAAAAGGTTAATCCGGAAGAAAAAGGTCAGGTCGGGAGCACAGGTCAGGCCGCGAGCAGAGGTTTAGCCGGGAGAAAAGATCAGTCCGGGAGCAAAGGGCGGGCCGGGAGCAGAGGTTTAGCTGGGAGCAGACGTTTGGCTGGGAGAACAATCAGGCCGGGAACAAAGTGCGGACCGGGAGCAGAGGTTTAACCGGGAGCAGTGGTTTAGCCGGGAGAAAAGATCAGCCCGGGAGCAAAGGGTGGGCCTGGAGCAGAGGTTTAACCGGGAGCAGTGGTTTAGCCAGGAGAAAAGATCAGGCCGGGAACAAAGGGCGGGCCGGGGGCAGAGGTTTAAACAGGAGCAGAGGTTTAGCCGGGAGAAAAGATCAGGCCGGGAGGAATGGGCGGGCCGGGGGTAGAGGTATAGCCGGGAGAAGACGTTTGGCCGGGAGAAAAGATCAGGCCGGGAGCAAAGGGCGGGCCGGGAGCAGAGGTTTAACCAGGAGCAGACGTTTGGCCGGGAGAAAAGATCAGGCCGGGAGCAAAGGGCGGGCCGGGACCAGAGGTTTAACCGGGAGCAGAGTTTTAGCCGGGAGAAGAGATCAGGCCGGGAGCAAAGGGAGACCTGCAGAAAAGGTGGGGCCGGGAGCAAAGTTCAGGCCCGCAGAAAAGGTGAATCTAGAAGAAAAAGGTCAGGTCGGAAGCACAGGTCAGGCCGCGAGCAGAGGTTTGGCCGGGAGAAAAGATCAGGCCGGAAGAAAAGATCAGGCCGGGAGCAAAGTGCGGGCCGGGAGCAGAGGTTTAGCTGGGAGCAGATGTTTGGCTTGAGAAAATATCAGGCCGCGAGCAAAGGGCGGCCCGGGGGCAGAGGTTTAACCGGGAGCAGAGGTTTGGCCGGGAGAAAATATCAGGCCGCGAGCACAGGTTTAGCCGGGAGCGGAGGTATGGACGGGAGGAAAGATCAGGCCGGGAGCAAAGGCAGACCCGCAGAAGAGGTTTAGCTGAGAGAAAAGGTCAGGCCGGGAGCAGAGTTTTGGCCAGGAGTAGAGGTTTGGCCGGGAGCAGGTGTTTGGCCGGGAGAACAGATCAGGCCGGGAGCAAAGGGCAGACCCGCACAAGAGGTTTAGCTGAGAGAAAAGGTCAGGCCGGGAGCGGAGGTTTGGCCGGGAGCAAAGGTGGGGCCAGGAGCAAAGGTGAGGCCCGCAGAAAAGGTTAATCAGGAAGAAAAAGGTCAGGTCGGGAGCACAGGTCAGGCCGGGAACAGAGGTTTAGCCGGGAGGAAAGATTAGGCAGGGAGCAAAGGTCGGGCCGGGAGCAGAGGTTTGGCCTGGAGCAGAGGTTTGGCCGGGAGAAAAGGTGGGGCAGGGAGCAAAGGTCGCGCCGGGAGCAAAGGGCAGGCCGGGAACAGAGGTTTGGCCGGGAGAAAAGATCAGGCCGGGAGCAAATGTTGGGCCGGGAGCCGAGGTTTAGCCGGAAGCAGAGGTTTGGCCGGGAGCTAAAGTGGGGACGGGAGCAAAGGTCAGATCCGCAGAAAAGGTTGGGCCGGAAGAAATGGTCAGGTCAGCAGCACAGGTCAGGCTGGGAGCAGAGGTTTAGCCGGGAGGAAGATTAGGCCGGGAGCAAAGGTGGGGCCGGGAGCCAAGGTTTAGCCGGGAGCAGAGGTATGGCCGGCAGCAAAGGTGGGGCCGGGAGCAAAGGCCAGACACGCAGAAATGGTCAGGCCGGGGGTAAATGTCGGGCCTGGAGCAGAGGTTTAGCCGGGAGCAGAGGTTTGGCCGGGAGAAAAGATCAGGCCGGGAGCAAATGTTGGGCCGGGAGCCGAGGTTTAGCCGGGAGCAGAGGTATGGCCGGGAGCAAAAGTGGAGCCGGGAGCAAAGGTCAGACCCGCAGAAAAGGTTGGGCCGGAAGAAATGGTCAGGTCAGCAGCACAGGTCAGGCTGGGAGCAGAGGTTTAGCCGGGAGGAAAGATTAGGCCGGGAGCAAACGTGGGGCCGGGAGCCAAGGTTTAGCCGGGAGCAGAGGTTTGGCCGGCAGCAAAGGTGGGGCCGGGAGCAAAGGCCAGATACGCCAAAATGGTCAGGCCGGGGGCAAATGTCGGGCCGGGAGCAGAGGTTTAGCCGGGAGCAGAGGTTTGGCCGGGAGAAAAGATCAGGCCGGGAGCAAAGGGCAGACCCGCCGAAAAGGTGGGGCCGGGAGCAAAGGTCAGACCCGCCGAAAAGGTTTAGCTGAGAGAAAAGGTCAGGCTGGGAGGAGAGGTTTGGCCGGGAGAAAAGGTGGGGCCTGGAGCAAAGGGCAGGGCGGGAGCAAAGGTCAGACGCGCAGAAAAGGTCCGGCCGGGAGGTCAGGACCGACGGGGAGAAAAGGTGGGGCGAGCTGGGGACCGACCCAGGGGAGGAGAGGGTGCCCGGGGAGGGCAGGGGCCAAAAAGAGCCGGGCGGGGCAAGGGGAAGAGGGCTGGAGCCCAGGGGGAGTCAGGGTGTGCTGACCCGGGGAGGCCGGCGAGCCAAGACGGGTGGCGGCATCCAGGGCGCCCGAGGGGAGGGCCAGAGCCGAGGAGAAAAGATCAGGCCAAGGAGCAAAAGGGCGGGCCGGGGGGCACAAGTTTAACTGGGAGCAGAGGTTTTTAGCCGGAGAAAGATCAGGCCGGGAGCAAAGGGCGGGGGGGGCAGAGGTTTAACCGGGAGCAGAGGTTTAACCGGGAGAAAAGATGGGGCCGGGAGCAAAGGGCGGGCCGGGGGCAGCGGTTTAACCCGGACCAGAGGTTTAGCCGGGGAAGAGAAGATCAGGCTGGGAGGCAAAGGGCGGGCCGGGGGCAGACGTTAACGGGAGCAGCAGGTTTAACCGGAGAAAAGATGGGGCGGGAACGCAAAAGGGCGGGCCGGGGGCAGCGGTTTAACCCGGACCAGAGGTTTAGCCGGGAGAGAAGATCAGGCCGGGAGCAAAGGGCGGGCCGGGGGCAGACGTTTAACCGGGAGCAGAGGTTTAGCCGGGAGAAAACATCAGGCCGGGAGCAAAGGGCGGGCCGGAAGCAAAGGTCAGACCCGCAGAAAAGCTTTAGCTGAGATAAAAGATCAGGGCGGGAGCAGAGGTTTGGGCGGGAGAAAAGGTGGGGCAGGGAGAAAAGGTCGCGCCGGGAGCAAAGGGTGGGCCGGGAGCCGAGGTTAAGCCAGGAAGAAGGTCAGACGCGCAGAAAAGGTCCGGCCGGGAGCTCAGGACCGACGGGGAGAAAAGGTGGGGCGAACTGGGGACCGACCCAGGGGAGGAGAGGGAGCGCGGGGAGGGCAGGGGCCAAGACGAGCCGGGAGGGGGGCAAGGGGAGGCCAGCAGCAGAAACGGGGTGGCGGCGGCCAGGGCCGAGCGGGAAGGCTGGAGCCGAGAGCGGCGGGCGCTCCGGGAAGACCGGAGGCCGGGGACCAAGCGGAGGCCAGGCAGACGGCGGGGCCGGAGGCCAAGGCCAGGCGACGGGAGGACAAGGGGGGTGGCAAGAGGGGAAAGGGGGGCGTGAGCGGCCAAAGGGCAAGGCCGGAACCAAGGGGGGGCCTCAGGCCAGAAGGGAGGGTGCGCAGAGCCAGGCCAGGCCAGGCCAGGGGAGGGGGAGAGAGCGGGGCAAGGGCAAGAGGGGAGGGCCCAAGACGGGGAAAAGCGGGGGAACACCGGGCCGTCCCGTGGTGGGGGCGGTGGGGCCGGAGAGTCCAAAGCCACAAGAAGAAGAAGAATTAAAAGAAGAATCCTCCTCCGCTGGCTCCGCCTCCTCCTGCTACGCATCCTGCTGGTCGGGGCAAGGGAGGAGGAGGTGGGGGGGGGCCGGCAGTTCCGGCGGGGGCAGGCTGTCCAGCCGCTCGGGGCGGGATCCTGCCCCGGCGGTGGCGGCGACGACGGTGAGGGCGACTCGGAGGGTCCGGTGCTGCACCGCCCCCCTACTCACGTGCAGGTGCTCTCCATCTTCTCCCACTAAGGTCGGTGTGGCCCCGTCGAGGGGTGGGCAGCAGCCTCCAGCCTCGGGCCCGGGCGGGCCGGGACTGCGCCGCTGGCAGGCCCCACCGTGGTTCAGGTCTGGGAGGGCAAGAGAAACAAACGCCAGAGTGAGCCAGACAGCCAGCCACCCAGCGAGCCAGCTCCCACCTCCGGCCGAGCTGCGGGGTCCCTGCCCGCTCACCTGCCCTCTCTGGTGGCCACGGTTCCGTGGACTAGGCCCCGCGACGTCCGTGGCCATCAGCACCCCCGCCCTACCCAGACCCGCCCCCCCCCTCAGCCCGGAAAGGGGTCCAGCGGGGCGGGGGATCGGCAGGGTCTCGGCGGGGGCCGGGGCCGGCCTGGGGCGGAGAGGGCTTCAGGGGTTGCGGTGCTGCGCCTGTCCCCAGCCGAGCGGACCGGACGGGGCGGCCGCAAGGAGCCCGGACACCCGGTGTCCCGGGAGGGGCCTGTGTCTCATCCCGCGGCTTCCCCCGCCACCACTCACCCAGGAAGACACACCACCCCCCGCCGCCACCCCCGGCCCCTGGGGTGGCAGCGCAGCGGCCATTCAGGGAGAGGGCTGAGGCGGCAGGGGGGTCGGACCCCAGGAGAACACCGACGAGCCTCCAAGTCCGGGTGCGGCCCCGGGCAGCTGACGGGGGGCCGACAGGGGCCCCACAATGGGGCGGCGCCGAGTCCGCCACAGCGCACAGGTGGCGGGAGAGGGGGGGGCCTGGGCCCATGGGGAGGCGAGGGCCACCAGAGAGGCCCTTTGCAACGGTCAGGCCCGGGCACACCCGGGAGACCGAGGGAGACGGGTCGGCGGGGAGGAGAAAGCGAGACGGGGAGAGGAAAAAAAAGCGGGGGGTGATGGGACAGTGTGGCTCGGGGACAGAGTGGGGCCGGGCCCAAAAAGGCCGGGAAGGGGAAGGGGGAGGCCGGGAGGAGAAAGGGGGCCAAGGGCAAAATGTGGGGGCGGGAAGCCAGCTGACGGGCCGCGAAACGGGGGACCTATGACAAAGGGGGAGGCCCGGAGAAAAGGGACCGCGGCGAAAAAAGGCCGGGCCAGGGAACAGGGGACGGCGAGAGGAAAAGGTCCGACGAGCGGTAAGTGGGGTGGGGGGGCGAGGCGACGAGGGGATGGGGCCAGGAAAGGGAGGCCCACAGCCGAGGGGAAGCCCAGAAACAAAACGGAGCAGCCGAGGAGCAAAGGGTTCACCGGGAGAAGAGGTTAGGCCCGGAGAAAAGGTCAGACCCTCAGAAAAGGTTAGGCCGGAAGAAAAGGTCAGATCCACAGAAAAGGTTAGGCCAGAAGAAAAGGTCAGGTCGGTAGCACAGGGCAGTCCGGGAGCATAGGTTGAGCCGGGAGGAAAGATTAGGCCGGGACCAAAGTCGGGCCGGGAGCAGAGGTTTAGCCGGGAGCAGAGGTTTGGCCGGGAACAAAGGTGGGGCCGGGAGGAGAGGCCAGCCCCGCAGAAAAGGTCAGGCCGGGAGCAAAGGTCAGGCCCGCGGAAGAGGTTTAGCTGAGAGAAAAGTTCAAGCAGGGAGCAGAGGTTTGGTCTGGAGAAAAGGTGGGGCCGGGAGCAAATGTCAGGCTCGCAGAAAAGGTTAATCCGGAAGAAAAAGGTCAGGTCGGGAGCACAGGTCAGGCTGGGAACAGAGGTTTAGCCGGGAGAAAAGATCAGGCGGGGAGCAAAGTTCGGGCCGGGAGCAGAGGTTTGGCCGGGAGCAAAGGTCAGGCCAGGAGCACAGGTTTAGCCAGGAGCGAAGGTTTGGACGGGAGGAAAGATCAGGCCGGGAGCAAAGGGCAGACCCGCAGAAGAGGTTTAGATGAGAGAAAGGGTCAGGCCGGGAGCAGAGGTGTGGCCGGGATCAGAGATTTGGCCGGGAGAAAAGGTGGGGGGGGAGAAATGGTCGAGCTGGGACCAAAGGGCGGGGCGGGAACAGAGGTTTAGCCGGGAGCAGAGGTTTGGCCGGGAGAAAAGATCAGGCCGGGAGCAAAGGTCCGGGCGGGAGCACAGGTTTAGCCGGGAGCAGAGGTTTGGACGGGAGGAAAGATCAGGCCGGGAGCAAAGGGCAGACCCGCAGAAGAGGTTTAGCTGAGAGAAAAGGTCAGGGCGGGAGCAGAGGTTTGGCCGGGAGCAAATGGGGCCGGGAGCAGAGACCAGACCCGCAGAAAAGGTCAGGCCTGCAGCAAAGGTCAGGCCCGCAGAAGAGGTTTGGCTGAGAGAAAAGGTCAGGCCGGGAGCAGAGGTTTGGCCGGGAGCAAAGGGCGGGCCGGGGGCAAAGGTCGGGCCCGCAGAAAAGGTTAATCCAGAAGAAAAAGTTCAGGTCGGGAGCACAGGTCAGGCTGGGATCAGAGGTTTAGCCGGGAGAAAAGATTAGGCGGGGAGCAAAGGTCGGGCCGGGAGCAGAGGTTTGGCCGGGACCAGAGTTTGGCTGGGAGAAAAGGTGGGGCGGGGAGAAAAGGTCGCGCCGGGAGCAAAGGGCGGGCCGGGAACAGAGGTGTAGCCTGGAGCAGAGGTTTGGCCGGGAGAAAAGATCAGGCCGGGAGCAAAGGGCTGGCCGGGGGCAGAGGTTTAACCGGGAGCAGAGGTTTAGCCGGGAGAAAAGATCAGGCCGGGAGCAAAGGGCGGGCCTGGGGCAGAGGTTTAACCGGGAGCAGAGGTTTGGCCGGGAGAAAAAGATCAGGACGGGAGCAAAGGGCGGGGCAGGGGGCAGAGGTTTAACCGGGAGAAAAGATCCGGTCGGAAGCAAAGGGCGGGCCGGGGCAGAGGTCAGGCCGGGAGAAAACATCAGGCCGGAAGAAAGGATCAGGCCGGGAGCAAAGGGCGGGCCGGGGGCAGAGATTTAGCCGGGAGAAAACATCAGGCCGGAAGAAAGGATCAGGCCGGGAGAGCAAAGGGTGGGCCGGGGGCAGAGAATTTAGCCGGGAGAAAACATCAGGCCGGAAGAAAGGATCAGGCCGGAAGCAAAGGGCGGGCTGGGGGCAGAGGTTTAGCCAGGAGAAAAGATCCGGTCGGAAACAAAGGGCGGGCCGGGGGCAGAGGTTTAACCGGGAGAAAAGACCAGGCCGGGAGCAAAGGGGACCCGCAGAAAAGTTGGGGCCAGGGAGCGGAGGTTTAGCCGGGAGAAAAGATGGGGCTGGGAGCAAATGGCGGGCCGGGGGCAGAGGTTTTAGCCAGGAGAAAACATCAGGCGGGAGCAAAGGGCGGGCCAGGGGCAGAGGTTTAGCCAGGAGAATACATCAAGCCGGGAGCAAAGTGCGGGCCGGCGGCAGAGGTTTAACCGGGAGCAGAGGTTTGTCCGGGAGAAAGATCAGGCCGGGAGCAAAGGGAGACCCGCAGAAAAGGTGGGGCCGAGAGCCAAGGTCAGGCCCGCAGGAAAGGTTATTCCAGAATAAAAAGGTCAGGTCTGGAGCACAGGTCAGGCGCGGGCAGAGTTTAGCCGGGAGAAAACATCAGGCCGGGAGCAGAGGGCGGGCCGGGGGCAGAGATTTAGCCGGGAGAAAACATCAGGCCGAAAGAAAAGATCAGGCCGGGAGCAAAGGGCGGGGCGGGGGCAGAGGTTTAGCCAGGAGAAAAGATCCGGTCGGAAGCAAAGGGCGGGCCGGGGGCAGAGGTTTCACCGGGAGAAAAGATCAGGCCGGGAGCAAAGGGCGGGGCGGGAGCAGAGGTTTAGCCGGGAGAAAAGATCAGACCGGGAGCAAAGGGGCGGGCCGGGGGCAGAGGTTTACCGGGAGCAGAGATTTAGCCGGGAGAAGAGATCAGGCCGGGAGCAAAGGGCGGGCCGGGGGCAGAGGTTCAAACGGGAGCAGAGGTTTTAGCCGGGAGAAAAGATCAGGCCGGGAGCAGAAGTTTGGCCGGGAGAAAAGGTGGGGCCGGGAGAAAAGATGGGGGCCCGGGAGAAAAGGTCAGGGCGGGAGCAAAGATCAGACGCGCAGAAAAGGTTAATCCAGAAGAAAAAGGTCAGGTCGGGAGCACAAGTCAGGCCGGGGAGCAGAGGTTTGTCTGGGAGAAAAGATCCGGTCGGAAGCAAAGGGCGGGCCGGGGGCAGAGGTTCGTCCGGGAGCAGAGGTTTGGCCGGGAGAAAAGACCAGGCCGGGAGCAAAGGGTGGGCCGGGGGCAGAGATTTAGCCGGGAGAAAACATCAGGCCAGAAAAAATGATCAGGCCGGGAGCAAAGGGCGGTCCGGGGGCAGAGGTTTAACCGGGAGCAGAGGTTTAGCCGGGAGAAAAGATCAGGCCGGGAGCAAAGGGCGGGCCGGGGGAAGAGGTTTAGCCAGGAGAAAAGATCAGGCCGGGAGCAAAGGGCGGGGCGGGAGCAGAGGTTTAGCCGGGAGAAAAGATCAGACCGGGAGCAAAGGGCGGGCCGGGGGCAGAGGTTTAACCGGGAGCAGAGATTTAGCCGGGAGAAGAGATCAGGCCGGGAGCAAAGGGCGGGCCAGGGGCAGAGGTTCAACCGGGAGCAGAGGTTTAGCCGGGAGAAAAGATCAGGCCGGGAGCAGAAGTTTGGCCGGGAGAAAAGGTGAGGCCGGGAGAAAAGGTGGGGCCGGGAGAAAAGGTCAGGGCGGGAGCAAAGGTCAGACGCGCATAAAAGGTTAATCCAGAAGAAAAAGGTCAGGTCGGGAGCACAAGTCAGGCCGGGAGCAGAGGTTTGTCCGGGAGAAAAGATCCGGTCGGAAGCAAAGGGCGGGCCGGGGGCAGAGGTTTGTCCGGGAGCAGAGGTTTAGCCGGGAGAAAACATCAGGCCGGCAGCAGAGGGCGGGCCGGGGGCAGAGATTTAGCCGGGAGAAAACATCAGGCCGGAAGAAAGGTTCAGGCCGGGAGCAAAGGGCGGGCCGGGGGCAGAGGTTTAGCCAGGAGAAAAGATCCGGTCTGAAACAAAGGGCGGTACGGGGGCAGAGGTTTAACCGGGAGAAAAGACCAGGCCGGGAGCAAAGGGCGGGCCGGGAGCAAAGGTCAGGCCCGCTGAAAAGGTTAATTCGGAAGAAAAAGGTAAGATCGGGAGCACAGGTCAGGCTGGGAGCAGAGGTTTAGCCGGGAGAAAAGATGGGGCTGGGAGCAAATGGCGGGCCGGGGGCAGACGTTTAACCGGGAGCAGAGGTTTAGCCGGGAGAAAAGATCAGGCCGGGAGTAAAGTGCGGGGCAGGGCAGAGGTTTAACCCGGATCAGAGGTTTAGGCGGGAGAAAAGATCAGGCCAGGAGCAAAGGGCGGGCCGGGGGCAGAGGTTTAAACGGGAGCAGAGTTTTAGCCGGGAGAAAAGATCAGGCCGGGAGCAAAGG
>NW_024396839.1:0-56961 GCF_004115215.2 Ornithorhynchus anatinus
GGTTTAGCCGGGAGAAAAGATCAGGCCGGGAGCAAAGGGCGGGCCGTTGGCAGAGGTTTAACCGGGAGCAGAGGTTTAGCCGGGAGAAAAGATCAGGCCGGGAGCAAAGGGCGGGCCGGGGGCAGAGGTTTAACCGGGAGCAGAGGTTTAGCCGGGAGAAAACATCAGGCCGGGAGCAAAGGGCGGGCCGGAAGCAAAGGTCAGACCCGCAGAAAAGCTTTAGCTGAGATAAAAGATCAGGGCGGGAGCAGAGGTTTGGGCGGGAGAAAAGGTGGGGCAGGGATTAAAGGTCGCGCCCGGAGCAAAGGGTGGGCCGGGAGCCGAGGTTAAGCCAGGAAAAAGGTCAGACGTGCAGAAAAGGTCCGGCCGGGCGCTCAGGACCGACGAGGAGAAAAGGTGGGGCGAGCTGGGGACCGACCCAGGGGAGGAGAGGGAGCGCGGGGAGGGCAGGGGCCAAGACGAGCCGGGAGGGGGGCAAGGGGAGGCCAGCAGCAGAAACGGGGTGGCGGCGGCCAGGGCCGAGGGGGAGGGCTGGAGCCGAGAGCGGCGGGCGCTCCGGGAACACCGGAGGCCGGGGACCAAGCGGAGGCCAGGCAGACGGCGGGGCCGGAGGCCAAGGCCAGGCGACGGGAGGACAAGGGGGGTGGCAAGAGGGGAAAGGGGGGCGTGAGCGGCCAAAGGGCAAGGCCGGAACCAAGGGGGGGCCTCAGGCCAGACGGGGAGGGCGCGCCAGCAGCACAGGGCCAGGCCAGGCAGGTGAGGGGAGAGGAGAGGGCCTGGGGCAAGGGCAAGAGGGGAGGGCCCAAGACGGGGAAAAGCGGCTGGGAACACCGGGCCGTCCCGTGGTCCGGGCGGTGGGGCCGGAGGAGTCCAAAAGCCACAAGAAGAAGGAAGAATTAAAGAGGAATCCTCCTCCGCTGGCTCCGCCCCCCCCTGCCACGCATCCTGCTGGTCGGGGCAAGGGAGGAGGAGGTGGGGGGGGGGCCGGCAGGTCCGGCGGGGGCAGCTGTCCAAGCCGCTCGGCGGGGATCCTGCCCCGGCGGTGGCGGCGACGACGGGGAGGGCGACTCGGAGGGTCCGGTGCTGCACCGCCCCCTACTCACGTGCCAGGTGCTCTCCATCTTCTCCCTAAGGTCGGTGTGGCCCCGCCGAGGGGTGGGCAGCAGCCTCCAGCCTCGGGCCCGGGCGGACCGGACTGCGCCGCTGGCAGGCTCACCGTGGTTTCAGGTCTGGGAGGGCAGAGAAACAAAAGCCAGAGTGAGCCAGACAGCCAGCCACCCAGCGAGCCAGCTCCCACCTCCGGCCGAGCTGCGGGGTCCCTGCCCGCTCACCTGCCCTCGCTGGTGGCCACGGTTCCGTGGACTAGGCCCCGCGACGTCCGTGGCCAACAGCCGCCGCCCCCTACCAGACCGCCCCCCCCAGGCCGGAAAGGGTTCCAGCTGGGCGGGGGATCGGCAGCGTCAAAGGGAGCAAAGGGAGCAAAGGAGACCCGCAGTAAAGGTTAATACAGAAGAAAATGTCAGGTCTGGAGCACAGGTCAGGCGGGTAGCAGAGGTTTAGCCGGGAGAAAAGATCAGCCCGGGAGCAAAGGGCGGGCCGGGGGCAGAGGTTTCACCGGGAGCAGAGGTTTAGCCGGGAGAAATGATCAGGCGGGAGCAAAGGGCGGGCCGGGGGCAGAGGTTTAACCGGGAGCAGAGGTTTAGCCGGGAGAAAAGATCAGGCCGGGAGCAAAGGTCGGGCCGGGGGCAGAGGTTTAGCCGGGAGAAAAGATCAGGCCGGGAGCAAAGGGAGACCCGAAGAAAAGGTGGGGCCGGGAGCAAAGGTCAGGCCCGCAGAAAAGGTTAATCCACAGAAAAAAGGTCAGGTCTGGAGCACAGGTCAGGCCGCGGGCAGAGGTTTAACCGGGAAAAAAAGACCAGGCCGGGAGCAAAGGGCGGGCAGGGAGCAGAGGTTTAGCCAGGAGAAAAGATCAGCCCGGGAGCAAAGGGCGGGCCGGGGGCAGAGGTTTCACCCGGAGCAGAGGTTTAGCCGGGAGAAATGATCAGGCCGGGAGCAAAGGGCGGGCCGGGGGCAGAGGTTTAACCGGGAGCAGAGGTTTAGCCGGGAGAAAAGATCAGGCCGGGAGCAAAGGTCGGGCCGGGGGCAGAGGTTTAGGCCGGGAGAAAAGATCAGGCCGGGAAGCAAAGGGAGACCCGAAGAAAAGGTGGGCCGGGAGCAAAGGTCAGGCCCGCAGAAAAGGTTAATCCACAAGAAAAAGGTCAGATCTGGAGCACAGGTCAGGCCGCGGGCCAGAGGTTTAACCGGGAAAAAAGACCAGGCCGGGAGCAAAGGGCGGGCAGGGAGCAGAGGTTTAGCCAGGAGAAAAGATCAGGCCGGGAGCAAAATTAGTGCCGGGGGCAAAGGTTTAACCAGGAGCCGAGGTTTAGCCAGGAGAAATGATCAGGCCGGGAGCAAAGGGCGGGCCGGGGCAGAGGTTTAACCGGGAGAAAAGATAAGGCCGGGAGCAAAGGGAGACCCGCAGAAAAGGTGGGGCCGGGAGCAAAGGTCAGGCCCGCAGAAAGGTTAATCCGGAAGAAAAAGATCAGGTCGGAAGCACCTGATCAGGCCAGGAGCAGAGGTTTAGCCGGGAGAAAAGATGGGGCTGGGAGCAAATGGCGGGCCGGGGGCAGAGGTTTAGCCGGGAGGAAAGATCAAGCCGGGAGCAAAGGGCGGGCCGGGGGCAGATGTTTAACCGGGAGCAGAGGTTTAGCCGGGAGAAGAGATCAGGCCGGGAGCAACGAGCAGGGCGGTAGCAGAGGTTTAACCCGGAGCAGAGGTTTAGCCGGGAGAAAAGATCAGGCTGGGAGCAAAGGGCGGGCCGGGAGCAAAGGTTTAGCCGGGAGAAAAGATCAGGCCGGGAGCAAAGGGAGACCCGCAGAAAAGGTGGGGCCGGGAGCAAAGGTCAGGCCCGCAGAAAAGGTTAATCCGGAAGAAAAAGATCAGGTCAGAAGCACCTGATCAGGCCAGGAGCAGAGGTTTAGCCGGGAGAAAAGATGGGGCTGGGAGGAAATGGCGGGCCGGGGCAAAGGTTAACTGGGAGCAGAGGTTTAGGCCGGAGAAAGATCAAGCGGGAGCAAAGGGCGGGCCGGGGGAGAGGTTTAACCGGGAGCAGAGGTTTAGCCGGGAGAAGAGATCAGGCCGGGAGCAAAGGGCGGGCGGGAGCAGAGGTTTAACCCGGAGCAGAGGTTTAGCCGGGAGAAAAGATCAGGCTGGGAGCAAAGGGCGGGCCGGGGGCAGAGGTTTAGCCGGGAGAAAAGGTCAGGCCGGGAGCAAAGGGAGACCCGCAGAAAAGGTGGGGCCGGGAGCAAAGGTCAGGCCCGCAGAAAAGGGTAATCCAGAAGAAAAAGGTCAGGTCTGGAGCACAGGTAAGGCCTCGGCCAGAGGTTTAGCCGGAAGAAAAGATCAGGCCGGGAGCAAAGGGCGGGCCGGGAGCAGAGGGTTAACCGGGAGCAGAGGTTTAGCCGGGAGAAAAGATCAGGCCGGGAGCAAAGGGTGGGCAGGGGGCAGAGGTTTAGCCAGGAGCAGAGGTTTAACCGGGAGCAGAGGTTTAGCCGGGAGAAAAGATCAGGCCGGGAGCAAAGGGCGGGCCGGGGGCAGAGGTTTAACCCGGACCAGAGGTTTAGCTGGAGAAAAGATCAGGCCGGGAGCAAGTGCGGGCGGGGGCAGAGGTTTAAACGGGAGCAAAGTTTTAGCCGGCAGAAAGATCAGGCGGGAGCAAAGGGCGGGCCGGGAGCAGAGGTTTAACCGGGAGCAGAGGTTTGGCCGGGAGAAAAGATCAGGCCGGGAGCACAGGTTTAGCCGGGAGCAGAGGTTTGGACGGGAGGAAAGATCAGGCCGGGAGCAAAGGGAGACCCGCAGAAAAGGTGGGGCCGGGAGCAAAGGTCAGGCCCGCAGAAAAGGTTAATCCACAAGAAAAAGGTCAGGTCTGGAGCACAGGTCAGGCCGCGGGCAGAGGTTTAACCGGGAAAAAAGACCAGGCCGGGAGCAAAGGGCGGGCAGGGAGCAGAGGTTTAGCCAGGAGAAAAGATCAGCCGGGAGCAAAGTTAGTGCCGGGGGCAAAGGTTTAACCAGGAAGCCGAGGTTTAGCCAGGAGAAATGATCAGGCCGGGAGCAAAGGGGCGGGCCGGGGGCAGAGGTTTAACCGGGAGCAGAGGTTTAGCCGGGAAAAAAGATCAGGCCGGGAGCAAAGGGAGACCCGCAGAAAAGGTGGGGCCGGGAGCAAAGGTCAGGCCCGCAGAAAAGGTTAATCCGGAAGAAAAAGATCAGGTCGGAAGCACCTGATCAGGCCAGGAGCAGAGGTTTAGCCGGAGAAAAGATGGGGCTGGGAGCAAATGGCGGGCCGGGGGCAGAGGTTTAACTGGGAGCAGAGGTTTAGCCGGAGGAAAGATCAAGCCGGGAGCAAAGGGCGGGCCGGGGGAGAGGTTTAACTGGGAGCAGAGGTTTAGCCGGGAGAAGAGATCAGGCCGGGAGCAACGAGCTGGGCGGTAGCAGAGGTTTAACCCGGAGCAGAGGTTTAGCCGGGAGAAAAGATCAGGCCGGGAGCAAAGGGCGGCCGGGAGCAAAGGTTTAGCCGGGAGAAAAGATCAGGCCGGGAGCAAAGGGAGACCCGCAGAAAAGGTGGGGCGGGAGCAAAGGTCAGGCCCACAGAAAAGGTTAATCCGGAAGAAAAAGATCAGGTCGGAAGCACCTGATCAGGCCAGAGCAGAGGTTTAGCCGGGAGAAAGGATGGGGCTGGGAGGAAATGGCGGGCCGGGGGCAGAGGTTTAACTGGGAGCAGAGGTTTAGCCGGGAGGAAAGATCAAGCCGGGAGCAAAGGGCGGGCCGGGGGAGAGGTTTAACCGGGAGCAGAGGTTTAGCCGGGAGAAGAGATCAGGCCGGGAGCAAAGGGCGGGGCGGGAGCAGAGGTTTAACCCGGAGCAGAGGTTTAGCCGGGAGAAAAGATCAGGCTGGGAGCAAAGGGCGGGCCGGGAGCAAAGGTTAGCCGGGAGAAAAGGTCAGGCCGGGAGCAAAGGGAGACCCGCAGAAAAGGTGGGGCCGGGAGCAAAGGTCAGGCCCCGCAGAAAAGGGTAATCCAGAAGAAAAAGGTCAGGTCTGGAGCACAGGTAAGGCCTCGGCCAGAGGTTTAGCCGGAAGAAAAGATCAGGCCGGGAGCAAAGGGCGGGCCGGGAGCAGAGGGTTAACCGGGAGCAGAGGTTTAGCCGAGAGAAAAGATCAGGCCGGGAGCAAAGGGTGGGCAGGGGGCAGAGGTTTAGCCGGGAGAAAAGGTCGGGCCGGTGGCAGAGGTTTAACCGGGAGCAGATGTTTAGCCGGGAGAAAAGATCAGGCCGGGAGCAAAGGGCGGGCCGGGGGCAGAGGTTTAACCCGGACCAGAGGTTTAGCTGGGGAAAAAGTCAGGCCGGGAGCAAAGTGCGGGCCGGGGGCAGAGGTTTAAACGGGAGCAAAGTTTTAGCCGGGAGAAAAGATCAGGCCGGGAGCAAAGGGCGGGCCGGGAGCAGAGGTTTAACCGGGAGCAGAGGTTTGGCCGGGAGAAAAGATCAGGCCGGGAGCACAGGTTTAGCCGGGAGCAGAGGTTTGGACGGGAGGAAAGATCAGGCCGGGAGCAAAGGCAGACCCGCAGAAGAGGTTTAGCTGAGAGAAAAGGTCAGGCCGGGAGCAGAGTTTTGGCCAGGAGTAGAGGTTTGGCCGGGCGCAGGTGTTAGGCCCGGAGAACAGATCAGGCCGGGAGTAAAGGTCGGGCCGGGAGCACAGCTTTAGCCGGGAGCAGAGGTTTGGACGGGAGGAAAGATCAGGCCGGTAGCAAAGGGCAGACCCGCAGAAGAGGTTTAGCTGAGAGAAAAGGTCAGGCCGGGAGCGGAGGTTTGGCCGGGAGCAAAGGTGGGGCCGGGAGCAAAGGTGAGGCCCGCAGAAAAGGTTAATCAGGAAGAAAAAGGTCAGGTCGGGAACACAGGTCAGGCCGGGAACAGAGGTTTAGCCGGGAGGAAAGATTAGGCAGGGAGCAAAGGTTGGGCCGGGAGCAGAGGTTTGGCCTGGAGCAGAGGTTTGGCCGGGAGAAAAGGTGGGGCGGGGAGCAAAGGTCGCGCCGGGAGCAAAGGGCAGGCCGGGAACAGAGGTTTGGCCGGGAGAAAAGTTCAGGCCGGGAGCAAATGTTGGGCCGGGAGCCGAGGTTTAGCCGGGAGCAGAGGTTTGGCCGGGAGGAAAGGTGGGGCCGGGAGCAAAGGTCAGACCCGCAGAAAAGGTTGGGCCGGAAGAAATGGTCAGGTCAGCAGCACAGGTCAGGCTGGGAGCAGAGGTTTAGCCGGGAGGAAAGATTAGGCCGGGAGCAAAGGTGGGGCCGGGAGCCAAGGTTTAGCCGGGAGCAGAGGTTTGGCCGGCAGCAAAGGTGGGGCCGGGAGCAAAGGCCAGACACGCAGAAATGGTCAGGCCGGGGGCAAATGTCGGGCCGGGAGCAGAGGTTTAGCCGGGAGCAGAGGTTTGGCCGGGAGAAAAGATCAGGCCGGGCGCAAAGGGCAGACCCGCCGAAAAGGTGGGGCCGGGAGCAAAGGTCAGACCCGCCGAAAAGTTTTAGCTGAGAGAAAAGGTCAGGCTGGGAGCAGAGGTTTGGCCGGGAGAAAAGGTGGTGCCTGGAGCAAAGGGCAGGGCGGGAGCAAAGGTCAGACGCGCAGAAAAGGTCCGGCCGGGAGCTCAGGACCGACGGGGAGAAAAGGTGGGGCGAGCTGGGGACCGACCCAGGGGAGGAGAGGGTGCCCGGGGAGGGCAGGGGCCAAAAAGAGCCGGGCGGGGCAAGGGGAGGAGGGCTGGAGCCCAGGGGGAGTCGGGGGGGCTGGCCCGGGGAGGCCGGCAGCCAAAACGGGGTGGCGGCAGCCAGGCCTGAGGGGGAGGGCCAGAGCCGAGGAGAAAAGATCAGGCCAGGAGCAAATGGCGGGCCGGGGGCAGAGGTTTAACCGGGAGCAGAGGTTTAGCCGGGAGAAAAGATCAGGCCGGGAGCAAAGGGCGGGCCGGGGGCAGTGGTTTAACCGGGAGCAGAGGTTTAGCCGGGAGAAAAGGTCAGGCCGGGAGCAAAGGGCGGGCCGGGGGCAGAGGTTTAACCGGGAGCAGAGGTTTAGCCGGGAGAAAAGATCAGGCCGGGAGCAAAGGGCGGGCCGGGGGCAGAGGTTTAACCGGGAGCAGAGGTTTAGCCGGGAGAAAAGATCAGGCCGGGAGCAAAGGGAGTGCCGGGGGCAGAGGTTTAACCGGGAGCAGAGGTTTAGCCGGGAGAAAAGATCAGGCCGGGATCAAAGGGCGGGCCGGCGCCAGAGGTTTAACTGGGAGCAGAGGTTTAGCCGGGAGAAAAGATCAGGCCGGGAGCAAAGGGTGGGCCGGTGGCAGAGGTTTAACCAGGAGCATTGGTTTAGCCGGGAAAAAAGATCAGGACGGGAGCAAAGGGAGACCCGCAGAAAAGGTGGGGCCGGGAGCAAAGGTCAGGCCGCAGAAAAGGTTAATACAGAAGAAAAAGGTCAGGTCTGGTGCACAGGTCTGGCCGCGGGCAGAGGTTTAGCCAGGAGAAAAGACCAGGCCGGGAGCAAAGGGCGGGCCGGGGGCAGAGGTTTAGCCGGGAGAAAAGATCAGGCCGGGAGCAAAGGGCGGGCCTTGGGCAGAGGTTTAACCGGGAGCAGTGGTTTAGGCGGGAGGAAAGATCAGGCCAGGAGAAAAGGGCGGGGCGGGGGCAGAGGTTTAACGCGGACCAGAGATTTAGCCGGGAGAAAAGATCAGGCCGGGAGCAAAGGGCGGGCCGGGGGCAGAGGTTTAACCAGGAGCAGAGTTTTAGCCGGGAGAAAAGAACAGGACGGGAGCAAAGGGCGGGCCGGGGCAGAGGTTTAACCAGGAGCAGAGGTTTAGCCGGGAGAAAAGATCAGGCCGGTAGCAAAGGGGGGGCCGGCGGCAGAGGTTTAACCGGGAGCAGAGGTTTAGCCGTGAGAAAAGATCAGGCCGGGAGCAAAGGGCAGGCCGGGGGCAGAGGTTAAACCGGGAGCAGAGGTTTAGCCGGGAGAAAAGATCAGGCCGGGAGCAAAGGGCGGGCCGGGGGCAGAGGTTTAACCGGGAGCAGATGTTTAGCCGGGAGAAAAGATCAGGCCGGGAGCAAAGGGCGGGCCGGGGGCAGAGGTTTAACCGGGAGCAGAGGTTTAGCCGGGAGAAAAAGATCAGGTCGGAAGCACAGGTCAGGCCAGGAGCAGAGGTTTAGCCGGGAGAAAAGATCAGGCCGGGATCAAAGGGCGGGCCGGCGCCAGAGGTTTAACCGGGAGCAGAGGTTTAGCCGGGAGAAAAGATCAGGCTGGGAGCAAAGGGCGGGCCAGGAGCAGAGGTTTAGCCGGGAGAAAAGATCAGGCCGGGACCAAAGGGAGACCCGTAGAAAAGGTGGGGCCGGGAGCAAAGGTCAGGCCCGCAGAAAAGGTTAATCCAGAAGAAAAATGTCAGGTCTGGAGCACAGGTAAGGCCTCGGCCAGAGGTTTAGCCGGAAGAAAAGATCAGGCCGGGAGCAAAGGGCGGGCCGGGAGCAGAGGGCTAACCGGGAGCAGAGGTTTAGCCGGGAAAAAAGATCAGGCCGGGAGCCAAGGGTGGGCCGGGGGCAGAGGTTTAGCCAGGAGAAAAGATCAGGCCGGGAGCAAAGGGCGGGCCGGCGGCAGAGGTTTAACCGGGAGCAGAGGTTGGGCCGGGAGCAGAGGTTTAGCCGGGAGAAAAGATCAGGCCGGGAGCAAAGGGAGTGCCGGGGGCAGAGGTTTAAGCGGGAGCAGAGGTTTAGCCGGGAGAAAAGATCAGGCCGGGATCAAAGGGCGGGCCGGCGCCAGAGGTTTAACCGGGAGCAGAGGTTTAGCCGGGAGAAAAGATCAGGCCGGGAGCAAAGGGTGGGCCGGTGGCAGAGGTTTAACCGGGAGCATTGGTTTAGCCGGGAAAAAAGATCAGGACGGGAGCAAAGGGAGATCCGCAGAAAAGGTGGGGCCGGGAGCAAAGGTCAGGCCGCAGAAAAGGTTAATACAGAAGAAAAAGGTCAGGTCTGGTGCACAGGTCTGGCCGCGGGCAGAGGTTTAGCCAGGAGAAAAGACCAGGCCGGGAGCAAAGGGCGGGCCGGGGTCAGAGGTTTAGCCAGGAGAAAAGACCAGGGGGGGAGCAAAGGGCGGGCCTTGGGCAGAGGTTTAACCGGGAGCAGTGGTTTTGGGCGGGAGGAAAGATCAGGCCAGGAGAAAAGGGCGGGGCGGGGGCAGAGGTTTAACGCGGACCAGAGATTTAGCCGGGAGAAAAGATCAGGCCGGGAGCAAAGGGTGGGCCGGGGGCAGAGGTTTAAACGGGAGCAGAGTTTTAGCCGGGAGAAAAGAACAGGCCGGGAGCAAAGGGCGGGCCGGCGGCAGAGGTTTAACCGGGAGCAGTGGTTTAGCCGTGAGAAAAGATCAGGCCGGGAGCAAAGGGCAGGCCGGGGGCAGAGGTTAAACCGGGAGCAGAGGTTTAGCCGGGAGAAAAGATCAGGCCGGGAGCAAAGGGCGGGCCGGGGGCAGACGTTTAACCGGGAGCAGAGGTTTAGCCGGGAGAAAAGATCAGGCCGGGAGCAAAGGGCGGGCCGGGGGCAGAGGTTTAACCGGGAGCAGAGGTTTAGCCGGGAGAAAAGATCAGGCCGGGAGCAAAGGGCGGGCCGGGGGCAGAGGTTTAACCGGGAGCAGAGGTTTAGCCGGGAGAAAAGATCAGGCTGGGAGCAAAGGGCGGGACGGGGGCAGAGGTTTAACCGGGAGCAGAGGTTTAGCCGGGAGAAAAGATCAGGCCGGGATCAAAGGGCGGGCCGGGGGCAGAGGTTTAACCGGGAGCATAGGTTTAGCCAGAAGAAAAGATAAAGCCGGGAGCAAAGGGCGGGCCGGGGGCAGAGGTTTAACGGGGAGCAGAGGTTTAGCCGGGAAAAAAGATCAGGCCGGGAGCAAAGGGAGACCCGCAGAAAAGGTGGGGCCGGGAGCAAAGGTCAGGCCCGCAGACAAGGTTAATCCGGAAGAAAAAGATCAGGTTGGAAGCACAGGTCAGGCCAGGAGCAGAGGTTTAGCCGGGAGAAAAGATCAGGCCGGGATCAAAGGGCGGGCCGGCGCCAGAGGTTTAACCGGGAGCAGAGGTTTAGCCGGGAGAAAAGATCTGGCCGGGAGCAAAGGGTGGGCCGGGGGCAGAGGTTTAACCGGGAGCATTGGTTTAGCCGGGAAAAAAGATCAGGACGGGAGCAAAGGGAGACCCGCAGAAAAGGTGGGGCCGGGAGCAAAGGTCAGGCCGCAGAAAAGGTTAATACAGAAGAAAAAGGTCAGGTCTGGTGCACAGGTCTGGCCGCGGGCAGAGGTTTAGCCAGGAGAAAAGACCAGGCCGGGAGCAAAGGGCGGGCCGGGGTCAGAGGTTTAGTCGGGAGAAAAGATCAGGCCGGGAGCAAAGGGCGGGCCTTGGGAAGAGGTTTAACCGGGAGCAGTGGTTTAGGCGGGAGGAAAGATCAGGCCAGGAGAAAAGGGCGGGGCGGGGGCAGAGGTTTAACGCGGACCAGAGATTTAGCCGGGAGAAAAGATCAGGCCGGGAGCAAAGGGTGGGCCGGGGGCAGAGGTTTAAACGGGAGCAGAGGTTTAGCCGTGAGAAAAGATCAGGCCGGGAGCAAAGGGCGGGCCGGCAGCAGAGGTTTAACCGGGAGCAGAGGTTTAGCCGTGAGAAAAGATCAGGCCGGGAGCAAAGGGCGGGCCGGGGGCAGAGGTTAAACCGGGAGCAGAGGTTTAGCCGGGAGAAAAAATCAGGCCGGGAGCAAAGGGCGGGCCGGGGGCAGAGGTCAGGCCGGGAGAAAAGGTCAGGCCAGGAGCAAAGGGCGGGCCAGGGGCAGAGGTTTGGCCGGGAGCAGAGGTTTAGCCGGGAGAAAAGATCAGGCCGGGAGCAAAGGGCGGGCCGGGGGCAGAGGTTTAACCGGGAGCAGAGGTTTAGCCGGCAGAAAAGATTAGGACGGGAGCAAAGGTCGGCCTGGGAGCAGAGCTTTAGCCGGGAGCAGCGGTTTGGCCGGGAGCAAAGTTGGGGCTGGGAGCAGAGCCTTGACCCGCAGAACAGTTTAGGCTGGAAGAAAAGGTCAGGTCGGGTGCACAGGTGAGGCCGGTAGCTGAGGTGGGGCCGGGAGCAAAGGCCACACCCGCAGTAAAGGTCAGGCCCGCAATAAAGTTAGGCCGGAAGAAAAAGGTCAGGTCGGGAGTACAGGTCAGGCCGGAAGCAGAGGTTTAGCCGGCAGAAAAGATTAGGACGGGAGCAAAGGGCGGGCCGGCGGCACAGGTTTTACCGGGAGGAGATGTTTAGCCGGGAGAAAACATCAGGCCGGAAGAAAAGATCAGGCCGGGAGCAAAGGGCGGGCCGGGGGCAGAGGTTTAACCGGGAGCAGAGGTTTAGCCGGGAGAAAAGATCAGGCCGGGAGCAAAGGGCGGGCCGGGGGCAGAGGTTTAACGGGGAGCAGTGGTTTAGCCGGGAGAAAAGATCAGGCCGGGAGCAAAGGGCGGGCCGGGGGCAGAGGTTTCACCGGGAGCAGAGGTTTAGCCGGGAGAAAAGATGGGGCTTGGAGCAAATGGCGGGCCGGGGGCAGAGGTTTAACCGGCAGCAGAGGTTTAGCCGGGAGAAAAGATCGGGCCGGGAGCAAAGGGCGGGCCGGGGGCACAGGTTTTACTGGGAGCAGAGGTTTAGCCGGGAGAAAAGATGGGGCTTGGTGCAAATGGCGTGCCGGGTGCAGAGGTTTAACCGGGAGAAAACATCAGGCCGGAAGAAAAGATCATGCCGGGAGCAAAGGGCGGGCCGGGGGCACAGGTTTGGCCGGGAGCAAAGGTTTAGCCGGTAGAAAAGATGGGGCTGGGAGCGAAGGGCGGGCCGGGGGCAGAGATCAGGCCGGGAGCAAAGGGCGGGCCGGGGACACAGGTTTAACCGGGAGAAAACATCAGGCCGGAAGAAAAGATCAGGCCGGGAGCAAAGGGCGGGCCGGGGGCACAGGTTTTACCGGGAGCAGTGGTTTAGCCGGGAGAAATGATCAAGCCGCGAGCAAAGGGCGGGCCGGGGGCAGAGGTCAGGCCGGGAGAAAACATCAGGCCGGGAGCAAAGTGCGGGCGGGGGCAGAGGTCAGCCCGGGAGAAAACATCAGGCCGGGAGCAAAGGGCGGGCCGGAGGCAGAGGTCAGGCCGGGAGAAAAGATGGAGCTGGGAGCAAAGGGCGGGCTGGCGGCAGAGGTTTAAACGGGAGAAAAGATCAAGCCGGGAGCAAAGGGCGGGCCGGGTGCAGAGGTTTAAACGGGAGCAGAGTTTTAGCCGGGAGAAAAGATCAGGCCGGGAGCAGAGGTTGGGCCGGGAGCAGAGGTTTAGCCGGGAGAAAAGATCAGGCCGGGAGCAAAGGGAGACCCGCAGAAAAGGCGGGGCCGGGAGCAAAGATCAGGCCCGCAGAAAAGGTTAATCCGGAAGAAAAAGGTAAGGTCGGGAACACAGGTCAGGCCAGGAGCAGAGGTTAGACCCGCAGAAAAAGTTAGGGCGGAAGAAAAGTCAGACCCGCAGAGAAGTTTAGGCCGGAAGAAAAGGTCAGGTCGGGAGCACAGGTCAGGCTGGGAGCAGAAGTTTAGCCGGGAGAAAAGATGGGGCTGGGAGCAAATGGCGGGCTGGGGGCAGACGTTTTACCGGGAACAGAGGTTAGCCGGGAGAAGAGATCAGGCCGGGAGCAAAAGGCGGGCCGGGGGCAGAGGTTTGGCCAGGAGAAAATATGGGGCTGGGAGAAAAGGTCAGGCCGGGAGGAAAGGGCAGGCCGGGGGCAGAGGTTTCACCGGGAGCAGAGGTTTACCCGGAAGAAAACATCAGGCCGGGAGCAAAGGGCGGGCCGGGGGCAGAGGTCAGGCCGGGAGAAAAGGTCAGGCCAGGAGCAAAGGGCGGGCCAGGGGGAGAGGTTTAACCGGGAGCAGAGGTTTAGCCGGGAGAAAAGATCAGGCCGGGAGCAAAGGGCGGGCCGGGGGCAGAGGTTTAACCGGGAGCAGAGGTTTAGCCGGGACAAAAGATCAGTCCGGGAGCAAAGGGAGTGCCGGGGGCAGAGGTTTAACCGGGAGCAGAGGTTTAGCCGGGAGAAAAGATCAGGCCGGGAGCAAAGGGCGGGCCGGGGGCAGAGGTTTAACCGGGAGCAGAGGTTTAGCCGGGAGAAAAGATCAGGCCGGGAGCAAAGGGCGGGCCGGGGGCAGAGGTTTAACCGGGAGCAGAGGTTGGGCCGGGAGCAGAGGTTTAGCCGGGAGAAAAGATCAGGCCGGGAGCAAAGGGCGAGCCGGCGGCAGAGGTTTAACCGGGAGCAGAGGTTTAGCCGGGAAAAAAGATCAGGCCAGGAGCAAAGGGAGACCCGCAGAAAAGGTGGGGCCGGTAGCAAAGGTCAGGCCCGCAGAAAAGGTTAATCCGGAAGAAAAAGATCAGGTCGGAAGCACAGGTCAGGCCAGGAGCAGAGGTTTAGCCGGGAGAAAAGATGGGGCTGGGAGCAAATGGCGGGCCGGGGGCAGATGTTTAACTGGGAGCAGAGGTTTAGCCGGGAGGAAGGATCAAGCCGGGAGCAAAGGGCGGGCCGGGGGAGAGGTTTAAACGGGAGCAGAGGTTTAGCCGGGAGAAGAGATCAGGCCGGGAGCAAAGGTCGGGCCGGGAGCAGAGGTTTAACCGGGAGCAGAGGTTTAGCCGGGAGAAAAGGTCAGGCCAGGAGCAAAGGGCGGGCCAGGGGCAGAGGTTTGGCCGGGAGCAGAGGTTTAGCCGGGAGAAAAGATCAGGCCGGGAGCAAAGGGCGGGCCGGGGGCAGAGGTTTAACCGGGAGCAGAGGTTTAGCTGGGAAATAAGATCAGGCCGGGAGCAAAGGGCGGGCCGGGGGCAGAGGTTTAACCGGGAGCAGAGGATGGGCCGGGAGCAGAGGTTTAGCCGGGAGAAAAGATCAGGCCGGGAGCAAAGGGCGGGCCGGGAACAGAGGTTTGGCTGGGAGAAAAGATCGGGCCGGGAGCAAAGGGCGGGCCGGGGGCAGAGGTTTAACCGGGAGAAAAGATCAGGCCGGGAGAAAAGATCAGGCCGGGAGAAAAGATCAGGCCGGGGGCAGAGGTTTAAGCGGGAGCAGAGGTTTAGCCAGAAGAAAAGATCAGGCCGGGAGCAAAGGGTGGGCCGGGGGCAGAGGTTTAAGCGGGAGCAGACGTTTAGCCGGGAGAAAAGATCAGGCCGGGAGCAAAGGGTGGGCCGGGGGCAGAGGTTTAGCCGGGAGAAAAGATAAGGCCGGGAGCAAAGGGCGGGCCGGGGGCTGAGGTTTAACCGGGAACTGAGGTTTAGCCGGGAAAAAAGATCAGGCCGGGAGCAAAGGGCGGGCCGGCGGCAGAGGTTTAACCCGGAGCAGAGGTTTAGCCGGGAGAAAAGATCAGGCCGGGAGCAAAGGGCGGGCCGGGAGGAGAGGTTTAGCCGGGAGAAAAGATCAGGCCGGGAGCAAAGGGAGACCCGCAGAAAAGGTGGGGCCGGGCGCAAAGGTCAGGCCTGCAGAAAAGGTTAATCCATAAGAAAAAGGTAAGGTCTGGAGCAGAGGTAAGGCCACGGCCAGAGGTTTGGCCGGGAGAAAAGATCAGGCCGGGAGCAAAGGGTGGGCCGGGGGCAGAGGTTTAGCCGGGAGACAAGATAAGGCCGGGAGCAAAGTGCGGGCCGGAGGCTGAGGTTTAACCGGGAGCTGACGTTTAGCCGGGAAAAAAGATCAGGTCGGGAGCAAAGGGCGGGCCGGCGGCAGAGGTTTAACCGGGAGCAGAGGTTTAGCCGGGAGAAAAGATCAGGCCGGGAGCAAAGGTCGGGCCGGGGGCAGAGGGTTAACCGGGAGCAGAGGTTTAGCCGGGAGAAACGATCAGGCTGGGAGCAAAGGGCGGGCCGGGGGCAGAGATTTAACCGGGAGCAGAGGTTTAGCCGGGAGAAAAGATGGGGCCGGGAGCAAAGATCGCGCCGGGAGCAGAGCCCAGACCCGCCGAAAAGTTCAGGCCGGAAGAAAAAGGTCAGGCCGGAGGAAAATGTTTGGCCGGGAGAAAAGATCAGGCCGGAAAAAAACATCAGGCCGGGAGCAAAGGGCGGGGCAGGGGCACAGGTTTGGCCGGGAGAAAAGATCAGGCCGGGAGCAAAGGGCGGGCCGGGGGCAGAGGTTTAGCGGGGAGAAAAGATCCGGTCGGAAGCAAAGGGCGGACCGGGGGCAGAGATTTAACCGGGAGCAGAGGTTTAGCCGGGAGAAAAGATGGGGCTGGGAGCAAAGGGCTGGCCGGGAGCAGAGGTTTGGCCGTGAGAAAAGATCAGGCCGGGAGCAAAGGGCGGGCCGGGGGCAGAGCTCAGGCCGGGAGAAAAGATCAGGCCGGGAGCAAACGGCGGACAGGGGGCAGAGGTTTGGCCGGAAGAAAACATCAGGCCGGGAGCAAAGGGCGGGCCGCGAGCAGAGGTTTGGCCGGGAGAAAAGATCAGGACGGAAGAAAAGATCAGGCCGGGAGCAAAAGGTGGGCCGGGGACAGAGGTTTCACCGGGAGGAGAGGTTTACCCGGAAGAAAACATCTGGCCGGGAGCAAAGGGCGGGCCGGGGGCAGAGGTCAGGCCGGGAGAAAAGGTCAGGCCAGGAGCAAAGGGCGGGCCAGGGGCAGAGGTTTGGCCGGGAGCAGAGGTTTAGCCGGGAGAAAAGATCAGGCCGGGAGCAAAGGGCGGGCCGGGGGCAGAGGTTTAACCGGGAGCAGAGGTTTAGCCGGGAGAAAAGATCAGGCCGGGAGCAAAGGGCGGGCCGGGGGCAGAGGTTTAACCGGGAGCAGAGGATGGGCCGGGAGCAGAGGTTTAGCCGGGAGAAAAGATCAGGCCGGGAGCAAAGGGCGGGCCGGGAGCAGAGGTTTGGCCGGGAGAAAAGATCGGGCCGGGAGCAAAGGGCGGGCCGGGGGCAGAGGTTTAACCGGGAGAAAAGATCAGGCCGGGAGAAAAGATCAGGCCGGGAGCAAAGGGCGGGCCGGGGGCAGAGGTTTAACCGGGAGCAGAGGTTTAGCCGGAAGAAAAGATCAGGCCGGGAGCAAAGGGCGGGCCGGGGGCAGAGGTTTAAGCGGGAGCAGAGGTTTAGCCGGGAGAAAGATCAGGCCGGGAGCAAAGGGTGGGCCGGGGGCAGAGGTTTAGCCGGGAGAAAAGTTAAGGCCGGGAGCAAAGGGCGGGCCGGGGGCTGAGGTTTAACCGGGAACTGAGGTTTAGCCGGGAAAAAAGATCAGGCCGGGAGCAAAGGGCGGGCCGGCGGCAGAGGTTTAACCGGGAGCAGAGGTTTAGCCGGGAGAAAAGATCAGGCTGGGAGCAAAGGGTGGGCCGGGGGCAGAGTTTTAACCGGGAGCATTGGTTTAGCCGGGAAAAAAGATCAGGCCGGGAGCAAAGGGAGACCCGCAGAAAAGGTGGGGCCGGGAGCAAAGGTCAGGCCCGCAGAAAAGGTTAATCCAGATGAAAAAGGTCAGGTCTGGAGCACAGGTAAGGCCTCGGCCAGAGGTTTAGCCGGAAGAAAAGATCAGGCCGGGAGCAAAGGGCGGGCCGGGGGCAGAGGTTTAACCGGGAGCAGAGGTTGGGCCGGGAGCAGAGGTTTAGCCGGGAGAAAAGATCAGGCCGGGAGCAAAGGTCGGGCCGGGGGCAGAGGGTTAACCGGGAGCAGAGGTTTAGCCTGGAGACAAGATCAGGCCGGGAGCAAAGGGCGGGCCGGGGGCAGAGATTTAACCGGGAGCAGAGGTTTAGCCGGGAGAAAAGATGGGGCCGGGAGCAAAGATCGCGCCGGGAGCAGAGCCCAGACCCGCCGAAAAGTTCAGGCCGGAAGAAAAAGGTCAGGCCGGAGGAAAAGGTTTGGCCGGGAGAAAAGATCAGGCCGGAAAAAAACATCAGGCCGGGAGCAAAGGGCGGGGCAGGGGCACAGGTTTGGCCGGGAGAAAACATCAGGCCGGGAGCAAAGGGCGGGCCGGGGGCAGAGGTTTAGCGGGGAGAAAAGATCCGGTCGGAAGCAAAGGGTGGCCCGGGGGCAGAGATTTAACCGGGAGCAGAGGTTTAGCCGGGAGAAATGATGGGGCTGGGAGCAAAGGGCGGGCCGGGAGCAGAGGTTTGGCCGTGAGAAAAGATCAGGCCGGGAGCAAAGGGCGGGCCGGGGGCAGAGGTCAGGCCGGGAGAAAACATCAGGCCGGGAGCAAACGGCGGGCCGGGGGCAGAGGTTAGGCCAGAAGAAAACATCAGGCCGGGAGCAAAGGGCGGGCCGCGAGCAGAGGTTTGGCCGGGAGAAAAGATCAGGACGGAAGAAAAGATCAGGCCGGGAGCAAAGGGCGGGCCGGGGGAAGAGGTTTCACCGGGAGCAGAGGTTTAGCCGGGAGAAAAGATCAGGGCGGGAGAAAAGGGCGGGCCGGGGGCAGAGGTTTAGTCGGGAGAAAAGATCGGGCCGGGAGCAAAGGGCGGGCCGGGGGCAGAGGTCAGGCCGGGAGAAAAGATCAGGCCGGGAGCAAAGGGCGGGCCGGGGGCAGAGGTTTAACCGGGAGCAGAGGTTTGGCCGGGAGAAAGATCGGGCCGGGGGCACAGGTTTAAGCGGGAGCAGAGGTTTACCCGGAAGAAAACATCAGGCCGGGAGCAAAGGGCGGGCCGGGGGAAGAGGTCAGGCCGGGAGAAAAGGTCAGGCCAGGAGCAAAGGGCGGGCCGGGGGCATGGGTTTAAGCGGGAGCAGAGGTTTAGCCGGGAGAAAAGATGGGGCCGGGAGCAAAGGGAGGGCCGGGAGCAGAGGTTTAGCCGGGAGAAAAGATGGGGCTGGGAGAAAAGATAAGGCCGGGAGCAAAGGGCGGGCCGGGGGCAGAGGTTTAGCCAGGAGAAAAGAACCGGTCGGAAGCAAAGTTCACGCAGGGGGCAGAGGTTTAACCGGGAGCAGAGGTTTAGCCGGGAGCAAAGGGCGGGCCGGGGGCAGAGGTTTCACCGGGAGAAAATATCAGGCCGGGAGCAAAGGGCGGGGCGGGGGCAGAGGTTTGGCCGGGAGAAAACATCAGGCCGGGAGCAAAGGGCGGGCCGCGAGCAGAGGTTTGGCCGGGAGAAAAGATCAGGACGGAAGAAAAGATCAGGCCGGGAGCAAAGGGCGGGCCGGGGGCAGAGGTCAGGCCGGGAGAAAAGGTCAGGCCAGGAGCAAAGGGCGGGCCGGGGGCAGAGGTTTGGCCGGGAGCAGAGGTTTAGCCGGGAGAAAAGATCAGGCCGGGAGCAAAGGGCGGGCCGGGGGCAGAGGTTTAACCGGGAGCAGAGGATGGGCCGGGAGCAGAGGTTTAGCCGGGAGAAAAGATCAGGCCGGGAGCAAAGGGCGGGCCGGGAGCAGAGGTTTGGCCGGGAGAAAAGATCAGGCCGGGAGCAAAGGGCGGGCCGGGGGCAGAGGTTTAAGCGGGAGCAGAGGTTTAGCCGGAAGAAAAGATCAGGCCGGGAGCAAAGGGTGGGCCGGGGGCAGAGGTTTAAGCGGGAGCAGACGTTTAGCCGAGAGAAAAGATCAGGCCGGGAGCAAAGGGCGGGCCGGCGGCAGAGGTTTAACCGGGAGCAGAGGTTTAGCCGGGAGAAAAGATCAGGCCGGGAGAAAATGGCGGCCCGGGGGCAGAGGTTTAACCGGGGGCACAGGTTTGGCCGGGAGAAAAGATCAGGCCGGGAGCAAAGGGCAGGCCCACAGAAAAGGTGGGGCCGGGAGCAAAGGTCAGGCCCGCAGAAAAGATTGATCCGGAAGAAAAAGATCAGGTCGGAAGCACAGGTCAGGCCAGGAGCAGAGGTTAGACCCGCAGAAAAGGTTAGGGCGGAAGAAAAGTCAGACCCGCAGAGAGGTTTAGGCCGGAAGAAAAGGTCAGGTCGGGAGCACAGGTCAGGCTGGGAGCAGAGGTTTAGCCGGGAGAAAAGATGGGGCTGGGAGCAAATGGTGGGCCGGGGGTAGTGGTTTCACCGGGAGCAGAGGTTTAGCCGGGAGAAAAGATCAGGCCGGGAGCAAAGGGCGGGCCGGGGGCAGAGGTTTAACCGGGAGCAGAGGTTTAGCCGGGAGAAAAGATCAGGCCGGGAGGAAAGGGCGGGCCGGGGGCAGAGGTCAGGCCGGGAGAAAAGGTCAGGCCAGGAGCAAAGGGCGGGCCAGGGGCAGAGGTTTGGCCAGGAGCAGAGGTTTAGCCGGGAGAAAAGATCAGGCCGGGAGCAAAGGGCGGGCCGGGGGCAGAGGTTTAACCGGGAACAGAGGTTTAGCCGGGAGAAGAGATCAGGCCGGGAGCAAAGGGCGGGCCGGGGGCAGAGGTTTGGCCAGGAGAAAATATGGGGCTGGGAGAAAAGGTCAGGCCGGGAGGAAGGGGCGGGCCGGGGGCAGAGGTTTCACCGGGAGCAGAGGTTTACCCGGAAGAAAACATCAGGCCGGGAGCAAAGGGCGGGCCGGGGGCAGAGGTCAGGCCGGGAGAAAAGGTCAGGCCAGGAGCAAAGGGCGGGCCGGGGGCAGAGGTTTGGCCGGGAGCAGAGGTTTAGCCGGGAGAAAAGATCAGGCCGGGAGCAAAGGGCGGGCCGGGGGCAGAGATTTAACCGGGAGCAGAGGTTTAGCCGGGAGAAAAGATGGGGCCGGGAGCAAAGGTCAGGCCCGCAGAAAAGGTTAATCCGGAAGAAAAAGATCAGGTCGGAAGCACAGGTCAGGCCAGGAGCAGAGGTTTAGCCGGGAGAAAAGATGGGGCTGGGAGCAAATGGTGGGCCGGGGGCAGACGTTTAACCGGGAGCAGAGGTTTAGCCGGAAGAAAAGATAAAGCCGGGAGCAAAGGGCAGGCCGGGGCCAGAGGTTTAACCGGGAGCAGAGGTTTAGCCGGGAGAAAAGATCAGGCCGGGAGCAAAGGGCGGGCCGGGGGCAGAGGTTTAACCGGGAGCAGAGGTTTAGCCGGGAGAAAAGATCAGGCCGGGATCAAAGGGTTGGGCCGGGGGCAGAGGTTTAACCGGGAGCATAGGTTTAGCCGGGAGAAAAGATCAGGCCGGGATCAAAGGGTTGGGCCGGGGGCAGAGGTTTAACCGGGAGCATAGGTTTAGCCGGAAGAAAAGATAAAGCCGGGAGCAAAGGGCGGGCCGGGGGCAGAGGTTTAACCGGGAGCAGAGGTTTAGCCGGGAAAAAAGATCAGGCCGGGAGCAAAGGGAGACCCGCAGAAAAGGTGGGGCCGGGAGCAAAGGTCAGGCCCGCAGACAAGGTTAATCCGGAAGAAAAAGATCAGGTCGGAAGCACAGGTCACGCCAGGAGCAGAGGTTTAGCCGGGAGAAAAGATGGGGCTGGGAGCAAATGGCGGGCCGGGGGCAGACGTTTAACCGGGAGCAGAGGTTTAGCCGGAAGAAAAGATAAAGCCGGGAGCAAAGGGCAGGCCGGGGGCAGCGGTTTAACCGGGAGCAGAGGTTTAGCCGGGAGAAGAGATCAGGCCGGGAGCAAAGGGAGGGCCGGAAGCAGAGGTTTAACCCGGAGCAGAGGTTTAGCCGGGAGAAAAGATCAGGCTGGGAGCAAAGGGCGGGCCGGGACAGAGGTTTAGCCGGGAGAAAAGATCAGGCCGGGAGCAAAGGGAGTGCCGGGGGCAGAGGTTTAACCGGGAGCAGAGGTTTAGCCGGGAGAAAAGATCAGGCCTGGATCAAAGGGCGGGCCGGCGCCAGAGGTTTAACCGGGAGCAGAGGTTTAGCCGGGAGAAAAGATCGGGCCGGGAGCAAAGGGCGGGCGGGGGCAGAGGTCAGGCCGGGAGAAAAGATCAGGCCGGGAGCAAAGGGCGGGCCGGGAGCAGAGGTTTACCCGGAAGAAAACATCAGGCCATGAGCAAAGGGTGGGCCGGGGGCAGAGGTCAGGCCGGAGGAAAACATCAGGCCAGGAGCAAAGGGCGGGCCGGGGGCAGAGGTTTGGCCGGGAGCAGAGGTTTAGCCGGGAGAAAAGATGGGGCTTGGAGCAAAGGGCAGGCCGGGGGCAGAGGTTTAACCGGCAGCAGAGGTTTAGCCGGGAGAAAAGATCAGGCCGGGAGCAAAGGGCGGGCCAGGGGCAGAGGTTTAACCGGGAGCAGTGGTTTAGCCGGGAGAAATGATCAAGCCGCGAGCAAAGGGCGGGCCGGGGGCAGAGGTTTAACCGGGAGCAGAGGTTTAGCCGGGAGAAAAGATCAGGCCGGGAGCAAAGGGCGGGCCGGGGGCAGAGGTTTAACCGGGAGCAGAGGTTTAGCCGGGAAAAAAGATCAGGCCGGGAGCAAAGGGAGACCCGCAGAAAAGGTGGGGCCGGGAGCAAAGGTCAGGCCCGCAGACAAGGTTAATCCAGAAGAAAAAGATCAGGTCGGAAGCACAGGTCAGGCCAGGAGCAGAGGTTTAGCCGGGAGAAAAGATGGGGCTGGGAGCAAATGGCGGGCTGGGGGCAGACATTTAACCGGGAGCAGAGGTTTAGCCGGAAGAAAAGATAAAGCCGGGAGCAAAGGGCAGGCCGGGGGCAGCGGTTTAACCGGGAGCAGAGGTTTAGCCGGGAGAAGAGATCAGGCCGGGAGCAAAGGGAGGGCCGGAAGCAGAGGTTTAACCCGGAGCAGAGGTTTAGCCGGGAGAAAAGATCAGGCCGGGAGCAAAGGGCGGGCCGGGGGCAGAGGTTTAACCGGGAGCAGAGGTTTAGCCGGGAAAAAAGATCAGGCCGGGAGCAAAGGGAGACCCGCAGAAAAGATGGGGCCGGGAGCAAAGGTCAGGCCCGCAGAAAAAGTTAATCCGGAAGAAAAAGATCAGGTCGGAAGCACAGGTCAGGCCAGGAGCAGAGGTTTAGCCTGGAGAAAAGATGGGGCTGGGAGCAAAGGGCAGGCCGGGGGCAGAGGATTAACGGGGAGCAGAGGTTTAGCCGGGAGAAGAGATCAGGCCGGGAGCAAAGGGCAGGCCGGGGGCAGAGGTCCGGCCGGGAGCAGAGGTCAAGTCGGGAGCAGAGGTTTGGCCGGGAGCAGAGGTTTGGCCGGGGGCAGAGGTTTAACCGGAAGAAAAGATCAGGCCGGGAGCAAAGGGCTGGCCGGGAGCGGAGGTTTAACCGGGAGCAGAGGTTTAGCCGGGAGAAAAGATCAGGCCGGGAGCAAAGGGCGGGCCGGGAGCAGAGGTTAAGCCGGGAGAAAAGATCAGGCCGGGAGCAAAGGGCGGGTCGGGGGCAGAGGTTTAACCGGGAGCAGAGGTTTAGACGGGACAAAAGATCAGGCCGGGAGCAAAGGGCAGACCCGCCGAAAAGGTGGGGCCGGGAGCAAAGGTCAGACCGACAGAACAGGTTTAGCTGAGAGAAAAGGTCAGGCCGGGAGCAGAGGTTTGGCCGGGAGAAAAGGTGGGGCCGGGAGCAAAGGGCAGGGCGGGAGCAAAGGTCAAACGCGCAGAAAAGGTCCGGCCGGGAGCTCAGGACCGACGGGGAACAAAGGTGGGGCGAGCTGGGGACCCACCCAGGGGAGGAGAGGGAGCCCGGGGAGGGCAGGGGCCAAGACGAGCCGGGGGGCAAGGGGAGGAGGACGGGAGCCCAGAGGAAGGCGGGGGGGGGCGGCCCGGGGAGGCCGGCAGCCGAAAAGGGGTGGCCGCGGCCAGGGCCGAGGGGGAGGCCCAGAGCCGAGGGTGGCGGGCGTTCCGGGAAGACCGGAAGCCGGGGACCAAGCGGAGGCCAGGCAGACGGCGTGGCCCGAGGTCAAGGCCAGGCGACGGGAAGACAAGGGGCGCGGCGAGAGGGGAAAGGGGGACACTCGGGGCCAGGGAGGAGGTGGGGGGGGCCGGCTGGTCCGGGGGAGCCTGGCTGTCCAGCCGTTCGGGGCCGGATCCTGCCCCGGCGGCGGCGGCGACGACGGTGAGGGCGACTCGGAGTGTCTGACGCCCCTAACCTCCCCATACTCACGTGCAGGTGCTCTCCATCTTCTCCCACTAAGGTCGGGGTGGCCCCGCCGAGGGGCGGGCAGCAGCCTCCAGCGTCGGGCCCGGGCGGGCCTGGGCAGCGCCGCCGGCAGGCCCCACTGCGGTTCGGGCCTGGCAGGGCGAGAGAAACAAAGGCCAGGGTGAGCCAGCCAGCCAGCCAGCCAGCCAGCTCCCACCTACGGCCGAGCTGCGGGGCCCCTGCCGGCCCGCCCACCCTCCCTGGCGGCCGCGGGGCCGTGGCCTAGGCACCGCGACGTCAGTGACCATCAGCCGCCCCCGCCCCCCCCTCAGCCCGGAAAGGGGGCCAGCTGGGCAAGGGAGCGGCAGGGTCTCCTCGGGGGCCGGGGCCGGCCCGGGGCGGGGAGGGCGGCGGTGCTTGCGGTGCTGCACCTGTCCACGGCCGAGCGGACCGGACTGGCCGGCCGCAAGAAGCCCGGACCCCCGGGGTCCCGGGAAGCAGCGTGGCGCAGTGGAAATGGCATGGGCTTTGGAGGCAGGGCTCATGAGTTCGAATCCCAGCTCTGCTACTTGTCAGCTGTGTGACTGTGGGCAAGTCACTTAACTTCTCTGAGCCTCAGTTCCCTCATCTGGAAAATGGGGATTAAGACTGAGCCCCACGTGGGACAACCCGATTCCCCTGGGTCTACCCCAGCACTTAGAACGGTGCTCTGCACATAGTAAGCGCTTAATAAATACCAACATCCCGCGGCTTCCCCCGCCACCACTCACCCAGGCAGACACCCCCCCCCCGTGCCTCCCCCCCGCCGCCTGGAGTGGCAGCGCAGTGGCCACTCAGGTAGAGGACCGAGGGGGCAGGGGGATCGGACCCTGGGAGAACACCGACAAGCCCCCAAGCCCGAGAGCGGCACCGGGCGCCCGACGGGGTACCGACATGGGCCCCGTAATGGGGCGGCGCCCAGTCCGCCACAGCGCAAAGCTGTGCCCATGGGCCCATGGGGAGGGGAGGGCCACCAGAGGGGACCGAGGCAACAGTCGGGCCCGGGCGGACCCTGGAGACCGAGGGAGACGGGGCGGCCGGAAGGAGAAGGCGAGACGGGGAGAAGAAAAAAAAGCGGGGGGCGAGGGGAGGCGGGCGGGGGGGTTGGGGGGAAAGTGAGGCCCGGGGACAGAGTGGGGCTGGGCGCCAAAAGGACGGGAGGCCAAAGGGGGAGAACGGGAGGAGAAAGGGGACCGAGGGCAAAAGGTGGGGCCGGGAAGCCGGCTGACGGGCCGCAAAAAGGGGGACTTAGGACAAAGGGGGAGGCCCGGAGAAAAAGGACCGCGGCGACAAAAGCCCGGGCCCTGGAACAGAGGTCGGCGAAAGGAAGAGTCCCGACGAGGGGAAAAGGGCGTGGGTGTTGAGGCGACAAGGGGACGGGGCCGGGAAAGGGGAGGCCAACAGCCGAGGGGAGGCCCGGACACAAAACGGAGCAGCCGAGGAGCAAAGGGGTCACCGGGAGCAGAGGTTGGGCCGGGAGCAAAGGTCAGACCCGCAGAAAAGGTTAGGCCAGAAGAAAAGGTCTGACCCGCAGAAAACGGTCAGGCCGGAAGAAAAGGTCAGGTCGGGAGCCCAGGTCAGGCCGGAAGCAGAGGTTTAGCCGGCAGAAAAGATTAGGACGGGAGCAAAGGTCGGCCCGGGAGCAGAGCTTTAGCCGGGAGCAGCGGTTTGGCCGGGAGCAAAGTTGGGGCTGGGAGCAGAGGCTGGACCCGCAGAAAAGTTTAGGCTGGAAGAAAAGGTCAGGTCGGGTGCACAGGTGAGGCCGGTAGCCGAGGTGGGGCCGGGAGCAAAGGCCACACCCGCAGTAAAGGTCAGGCCGGCAATAAAGTTAGGCCGGAAGAAAAAGGTCAGGTCGGGAGCACAGGTCAGGCCGGAAGCAGAGGTTTAGCCGGCAGAAAAGATTAGGACGGGAGCAAAGGGCGGGCCGGGGGCACAGGTTTTACCGGGAGCAGAGTTTTAGCCGGGAGAAAACATCAGGCCGGAAGAAAAGATCAGGCCGGGAGCAAAGGGCGGGCCGGGGGCAGAGGTTTAACCGGCAGCAGAGGTTTAGCCGGGAGAAAAGATCAGGCCGGGAGCAAAGGGCGGGCCGGGGGCAGAGGTTTAACCGGGAGCAGAGGTTTAGCCGGGAGAAAAGATCAGGCCGGGATCAAAGGGCGGGCCGGGGGCAGAGGTTTAACCGGGAGCAGAGGTTTAGCCGGGAGAAAAGATCAGGCCGGGAGCAAAGGGCGGGCCGTGGGCAGAGGTTTAACCGGGAGCAGAGGTTTAGCCGGGAGAAAAGATCAGGCTGGGAGCAAAGGTCGCACCGGGAGCAGAGGCCAGACCCGCCGAAAAGGTCAGGCCGGAGGAAAAAGGTCGGGCGGAGGAAAAGGTCTGGCCGAGAGCAGAGGTTTGGCCGGGAGAAAAGATCAGGCCGGGAGCAAAGGGAGACCCGCAGAAAAGGCGGGGCCGGGAGCAAAGATCAGGCCCGCCGAAAAGGTTAATCCGGAAGAAAAAGATCAGGTCGGAAGCACAGGTCAGGCCAGGGGCAGAGGTTTGGCCGGGAGAAAAGATCAGGCCGGGAGCAAAGTTCGGGCTAGGAGCACAGGTTTAGCCGGGAGCAGAGGTTTGCACAGGAGGAAAGATCAGGCCGGGAGCAAAGGGCAGAACAGCCGAAGAGGTTTAGCTGAGCGAAAAGGTCAGGCCGGGAGCAGAGGTCAGGCCGGGAGCAGAGGTCGGGCCGGGAGCAAAGGTGGGGCCGGGAGCAAAGGTCAGGCCCGCAGAAAAGGTTAATCCAGAAGAAAAAGGTCAGGTCTGGAGCACAGGTAAGGCCGCGGCCAGAGGTTTAGCTGGAAGAAAAGATCAGGCCGGGAGCAAAGGGCGGGCCGGGGGCAGAGGTTTAACCGGGAGCAGAGGTTTAGCCGGGAAAAAAGATCAGGCCAGGAGCAAAGGGAGACCCACAGAAAAGATGGGGCCGGGAGCAAAGGTCAGGCCCGCAGAAAAGGTTAATCCGGAAGAAAAAGATCAGGTCGGAAGCACAGGTCAGGCCAGGAGCAGAGGTTTAGCCTGGAGAAAAGATGGGGCTGGGAGCAAAGGGCAGGCCGGGGGCAGAGGTTTAACGGGGAGCAGAGGTTTAGCCGGGAGAAGAGATCAGGCCGGGAGCAAAGGGCAGGCCGGGGGCAGAGGTCAGGCCGGGAGCAGAGGTCAGGCCGGGAGCAGAGGTCAGGCCGGGAGCAGAGGTTTGGCCGGGAGCAGAGGTTAAGCCGGGAGAAAAGATCAGGCCGGGAGCAAAGGGCGGGCCGGGGGCAGAGGTTTAACCGGGAGCAGAGGTTTAGACGGGACAAAAGATCAGGCCGGGAGCAAAGGGCAGACCCGCCGAAAAGGTGGGGCCGGGAGCAAAGGTCAGACCGACAGAACAGGTTTAGCTGAGAGAAAAGGTCAGGCCGGGAGCAGAGGTTTGGCCGGGAGAAAAGGTGGGGCCGGGAGCAAAGGGCAGGGCGGGAGCAAAGGTCAAACGCGCAGAAAAGGTCCGGCCGGGAGCTCAGGACCGACGGGGAACAAAGGTGGGGCGAGCTGGGGACCCACCCAGGGGAGGAGAGGGAGCCCGGGGAGGGCAGGGGCCAAGACGAGCCGGCGGGCAAGGGGAGGAGGACGGGAGCCCAGAGGAAGCCGGTTGGGGGGGCCCGGGGAGGCCAGCTGCCGAAAAGGGGTGCCCGCGGCCAGGGCCGAGGGGGAGGGCCGGAGCCGAGGGCGGCGGGCGCTCCGGGAAGACCGGAGGCCGGGGACCAAGCGGAGGGCAGGCAGACGGCGGGGCCCGAGGCCAAGGCCAGGTGACGGGAGGACAAGGGGGGCGGCGAGAGGGGAAAGGGGGCGCGAGAGGCCAAAGGGCAAGGCCGGGACCAAGGGGGGTGGGCGAAAAGCCGGCAGGAGGGGGCAAAGGGGAGCCGGGGCTCAAGGGCCGGGCCATAGCCGCTGGGAGGAGGCCCCGACAAGCGCTGGGGAAACGAGGGAAACGGCGCCGGGCCGGGGCCGAGGGGGCGCCTCGGGCCACAAGGGAGGGCGCGCAGAGCCAGGCCAGGCCAGGCCAGGCCAGGCCAGGCCAGGCCAGGCCAGGGGGAGAGAGCCGGGCCGAGGGCAAGACGGGAGAGCCAAAGACGGGGAAAAGTGGGGGAAGACCGGGCCGTCCCGTGGGGGGGCCGGTGGGGCCGGAGAGTCCAAAGCCAAAAGAAGAAGAAGAAGAAGAAGAAGAAGAAGAAGAAGAAGAATCCTCCTCCGCTTGCTCCTCCTCCTCCTCCGACGCATCCGGCTGGTCGGGGCAAGGGAGGAGGAGGTGGGGGGGGCCGGCTGGTCCGGCGGGGCCTGGCTGTCCAGCCGCTCAGGGACGGATCCTGCCCAGGCGGCGGCGGCGACGACCGTGAGGGCGACTCGCAGTGTCCGGCGTCCCCCCCCCGACTCACGTGCAGGTGCTCTCCATCCTCTCCCACTAAGGTCGGGGTGGCCCCACCGAGGGGCGGGCAGCAGCCTCCAGCGTCGGGCCCGGGTGGGCCGGGGCGGCGCCGCCGGCAGGCCCCACTGCGGTTCGGGCCTGGCAGGGCGAGAGAAACAAAGGCCAGAGTGAGCCAGCCAGCCAGTGAGCCAGCCCCCACCTCCGGCCCAGCTGCGGGACCCCTGCCCGCCCGCCCGCCGGCCCTCCCTGGCGGCCGCGGTTCCCTGGCCTGGGCCCCGTGACGTCCGTGACCATCGGCCGCCCCCGCCCCACCAGGACCCCCCGCCCCCCCCCCCCAGCCGGGAAAGGGGGCCAGCTGGGCGGGGGAGCGGCGGGGTCTCCTTGGGGTCGGGGCCGGCCTGGGGCGGGGAGGGTGGCGGGGCATGGGCGGCTGTGCGTCTCCACGGCCGAGCGGAACTGACTGGCCGGCCGCAAGGAGCCCGGACCCCCGGTGTCCCGGGAGGGCCCTACGTCTCATCCCACGGATTTCCCGACCCCCAGTGACCCAGGCAGACACACCCCCACCGCCTCCCCCCGCGCCGCCTGGGGTGGCAGCGCAGCAGCCACACAGGGAGAGGGCCGAGGGAGCAAGGGGAACGGACCCCAGGAGAACAGCGACGAGCCTCCAAGCCCGGGAGCGGCACCGGGCACCCGACGGGGGGCCGACAGGGGCCCCACAATGGGGCGGCGCCCAGTCCGCCACAGCGCACAGGGGCCGGGGTGGGGGGGGAGCCTGGGCCCATGGGGAGGCGAGGGCACCCAGGGAGGCCCGTGGCAACAGTCAGGCCCGGGCGGACCCAGGAGACCAAGGGAGACGGGTCGGCCGGGAGGAGATGGCGAGACGGGGAGAAGAAAAAAAAGCAGGGGCGAGGGCAGACTGGCGGGTGTGCTGGGGGTAAAGTGGGGCCCGGGGACAGAGTGGGGCCGGGCGCCAAAAGGACGGGAGGGGGAAGGGGGGGCCGGGAGGAGAAAGAGGCACGAGGGCAAAAGGTGGGGCCGGGAAGCCGGCTGACGGGCCGCAAACCGGGGGACCTAGGACAAAGGGGGAGGCCCGGAGAAAAGAGACCGCGGCGACAAAAGGCCGGGCCCGGGAACAGAGGTCGTCGAGAGGAAAAGGTCCGACGAGGGCAAAAGGGGGTGGGGAGGGCGAGGCGACAAGGGGACGGGGCCGGGAAAGGGGAGGCCCACAGCCAAGTGGAGGCCCGGACACAAAACGGAGCAGCCGAGGAGCAAAGGGTTCACGGGGAGCAGAGGTTGGGCCGGGAGCAAAGGTCAGCCCCGCAGAAAAGGTTAGGCCGGAAGAAAAGGTGAGGTCGGGAGCCCAGGTCAGGCCGGAAGCAGAGCTTTAGCCGGGAGGAAAGATTAGGCCGGGAGCAGAGGTCGGGCCGGGAGCAGAGGTCGGGCCGGGGGCAGAGGTTTAGCCGGGACAAAAGATCAGGCCAGGAGCAAAGGGCGGACCGGGGGCAGAGGTTTAACTGGGAGCAGAGGTTTAGCCGGGAGAAAAGATCAGGCCGGGAGCAAAGGGCGGGCCGGGGGCAGAGGTTTAACCGGGAGCAGAGGTTTAGCCGGGAGAAATGATCAGGCCGGGAGCAAAGGGAGTGCCGGGGGCAGAGGTTTAACCGGGAGCAGAGGTTTAGCCGGGAGAAAAGATCAGGCCGGGAGCAAAGGGAGACCCGCAGAAAAGGTGGGGCCGGGAGCAAAGGTCAGGCCCGCAGAAAAGGTTAATCCGGAAGAAAAAGATCAGGTCGGAAGCACAGGTCAGGCCAGGAGCAGAGGTTTAGCCGGTAGAAAAGATGGGGCTGGGAGCAAATGGCGGGCCGGGGGCAGAGGTTTAACCGGGAGCAGAGGTTTAGCCGGGAGGAAAGATCAAGCCGGGAGCAAAGGGCGGGCCGGGGGAGAGATTTAACCGGGAGCAGAGGTTTAGCTGGGAGAAAATATCAGGCCGGGAGCAAAAGGCAGGCCAGGGGCAGAGGTTTAACCGGGACCAGAGGTTTAGCCGGGAGAAAAGATCAGGCCGGGAGCAAAGGGCGGGCCGGGGGTTGAGGTTTCACCGGGAGCAGAGGTTTAGCCGGGAGAAAAGGTCAGGCCGGGAGCAAAGGGCGGGCCGGGGGCAGAGGTTTGGCCAGGAGAAAATATGGGGCTGGGAGAAAAGATCAGGCCGGGAGGAAAGGGCCGGCCGGGGCAGAGGTTTCACCGGGAGCAGAGCTTTACCCGAAAGAAAACATCAGGCCGGGAGCAAAGGGCTGGCCGGGGGCAGAGGTCAGGCCGGGAGAAAAGGTCAGGCCGGGAGCAAAGGGCGGGCCGGGGGCAGAGGTTTGGCGGGAGCAGAAGTTTAGCCAGGAGAAAAGATCAGGCCGGGAGCAAAGGGCGGGCCGGGGCCAGAGGTTTAACCGGGAGCAGAGGTTTAGGCCGGGAGAAAAGATCAGGCCGGGAGCAAAGGGCGGGCCGGGAGCAGAGGTTTAACCGGGAGCAGAGGTTTAGCCGGGAGAAAAGATGGGGACGGGAGCAAATGGCAGGCCGCGGCCAAAGGTTTTAACCGGGACCAGATGTTTAGCCGGGAGAAAACATCAGGCCGGAAGCAAAGGGCGGGCCAGGGGCAGAGGTTTAGCCGGGAGAAAAGATCAGGCCGGGAGCAAAGGGCGGGCCGGGGGCACAGGTTTAGCGGGGAGAAAAGATCCGGTGGGAAGCAAAGTGCGGACCGGGGGCAGAGGTCTGGCCGGGAGAAAACATCAGGCCGGGAGAAAAGATGGGGCCAGGAGCAAAGGGCGGGCCGGGGTCAGGCCGGGAGAAAACATCAGGCCGGGAGCAAAGGCGGGCCGGGGGCAGAGGTTTTCCCGGGAGCAGAGGTTTAGCCTGGAGAAAACCTCAGGCCGGGAGCAAAGGGCGGGCCGGGGGCACAGGTCAGGCCGGGAGAAAACATCAGGCCGGGAGCAAAGGGCAGGCCGGGGGCAGAGGTTTGGCCAGGAGAAAATATGGGGCTGGGAGAAAAGATCAGGCCGGGAGGAAAGGGCGGGCCGGGGGCAGAGGTCAGGCCGGGAGAAAAGATCAGGCCGGGAGCAAAGGGCGGGCCGGGGGCAGAGGTTTAACCGGGAGCAGAGGTTTGGCCGGGAGAAAAGATTGGGCCGGGGGCAGATGTTTAAGCGGGAGCAGAGGTTTAGCCAGGAGAAAAGATGGGGCCGGGAGCAAAGGGCGGGCCGGGAGCAGAGGTTTAGACGGGAGAAAAGATGGGGCTGGGAGAAAAGATCAGGCCGGGAGCAAAGGGCGGGCTGGGTGCAGAGGTTTAGCCAGGAGAAAAGATCCGGTCTGAAACAAAGGGCGGGCCGGGGGCAGATGTTTAACCGGGAGCAGAGGTTTAGCCGGGAGCAAAGGGCGGGCCGGGGGTAGAGGTTTAACCGGGAGCAGAGGTTTAGCCGGGAGAAAAGATCAGGCCGGGAGCAAAGGGCGGGCCGGAAGCAAAGGTCAGACCCGCAGAAAAGCTTTAGCTGATATAAAAGATCAGGGCGGGAGCAGAGGTTTGGGCGGGAGAAAAGGTGGGGCAGGGAGAAAAGGTCGCGCCGGGAGCAAAGGGTGGGCCGGGAGCCGAGGTTAAGCCAGGAATAAGGTCAGACGCGCAGAAAAGGTCCGGCCGGGAGCTCAGGACCGACTGGGAGAAAAGGTGGGGCGAGCTGGGGACCGACCCAGGGGAGGAGAGGGGGCGCGGGGAGGGCAGGGGCCAAGACGAGCCGGGAGGGGGGCAAGGGGAGGCCAGCAGCAGAAACGGGGTGGCGGCGGCCAGGGCCGAGGGGGAGGGCTGGAGCCGAGAGCGGCGGGCGCTCCGGGAACACCGGAGGCCGGGGACCAAGCGGAGGCCAGGCAGACGGCGGGGCCGGAGGCCAAGGCCAGGCGACGGGAGGACAAGGGGGGTGGCAAGAGGGGAAAGGGGGGCGTGAGCGGCCAAAGGGCAAGGCCGGAACCAAGGGGGCCCTCAGGCCAGAAGGGAGGGCGCGCAGAGCCAGGCCAGGCCAGGCCAGGGGAGGGGGAGAGAGCCGGGGCAAGGGCAAGTGGGGAGGGCCCAATACGGGGAAAAGCGGGGGAACACCGGGCCGTCCCGTGGTGGGGGCGGTGGGGCCGGAGAGTCCAAAGCCACAAGAAGAAGAATTAAAAGAAGAATCCTCCTCCGCTGGCTCCGCCTCCTCCTGCTACGCATCCTGCTGGTCGGGGCAAGGGAGGAGGGGGGCGGGGCCGGCAGGTCCGGCGGGGGCAGGCTGTCCAGCCGCTCAGGGCAGGATCCTGCCCCGGCGGTGGCGGCGACGACGGTGAGGGCGACTCGGAGGGTCCGGTGCTGCACCGCCCCCCTACTCACGTGCAGGTGCTCTCCATCTTCTCCCAGTAAGGTCGGTGTGGCCCCGCCGAGGGGTGGGCAGCAGCCTCCAGCCTCGGGCCCGGGCGGGCCGGGGCTGCGCCGCCGGCAGGCCCCACCGTGGTTCGGGTCTGGGAGGGCAAGAGAAACAAACGCCAGAGTGAACCAGACAGCCAGCCACCCAGCGAGCCAGCTCCCACCTCCGGCCGAGCTGCGGGGTCCCTGCCCGCTCGCCTGCCCTCTCTGGTGGCCACGGTTCCGTGGACTAGGCCCCGCGACGTCCGTGGCCATCAGCACCCCCGCCCTACCCAGACCCGCCCCCCCTCAGCCCGGAAAGGGGTCCAGCTGGGCGGGGGATCGGCAGGGTCTCGGCGGGGGCCGGGGCCGGCCTGGGGCGGAGAGGGCTTCAGGGGTTGCGGTGCTGCGCCTGTCCCCAGCCGAGCGGACCGGACGGGGCGGCCGCAAGGAGCCCGGACACCCGGTGTCCCGGGAGGGGCCTGTGTCTCATCCCGCGGCTTCCCCCGCCACCACTCACCCAGGAAGACACACCACCCCCCGCCGCCACCCCCGGCCCCTGGGGTGGCAGCGCAGCGGCCATTCAGGGAGAGGGCTGAGGCGGCAGGGGGGTCGGACCCCAGGAGAACACCGACGAGCCTCCAAGCCCGGGTGCGGCCCCGGGCAGCTGACGGGGGGCCGACAGGGGCCCCACAATGGGGCGGCGCCGAGTCCGCCACAGCGCACAGGTGGCGGGAGAGGGGGGGCCTGGGCCCATGGGGAGGCGAGGGCCACCAGAGAGGCCCTTTGCAACGGTCAGGCCCGGGCAGACCCGGGAGACCGAGGGAGACGGGTCGGCGGGGAGGAGAAAGCAAGACGGGGAGAGGAAAAAAAAGCGGGGGGTGAGGGGACAGTGTGGCTCGGGGACAGAGTGGGGCCGGGCCCAAAAAGGCCGGGAAGGGGAAGGGGGAGGCCGGGAGGAGAAAGGGGGCCGAGGGCAAAATGTGGGGGCGGGAAGCCAGCTGACGGGCCGCGAAACGGGGGACCTATGACAAAGGGGGAGGCCCGGAGAAAAGGGACCGCGGCGAAAAAAGGCCGGGCCAGGGAACAGGGGTCGGCGAGAGGAAACGGTCCGACGAGCGGTAAGTGGGGTGGGGGGGCGAGGCGGCGAGGGGACGGGGCCAGGAAAGGGAGGCCCACAGCCGAGGGGAAGCCCAGAAACAAAACGGAGCAGCCGAGGAGCAAAGGGTTCACCGGGAGCAGAGGTTAGGCCGGGAGCAAAGGTCAGACCCTCAGAAAAGGTTAGGCCGGAAGAAAAGGTCAGATCCACAGAAAAGGTTAGGCCGGAAGAAAAGGTCAGGTCGGTAGCACAGGGCAGTCCGGGAGCACAGGTTGAGCCGGGAGGAAAGATTAGGCCGGGAGCAAAGTCGGGCCGGGAGCAGAGGTTTAGCCGGGAGCAGAGGTTTGGCCGGGAACAAAGGTGGGGCCGGGAGCAGAGGCCAGCCCCGCAGAAAAGGTCAGGCCGGGAGCAAAGGTCAGGCCCGCGGAAGAAGTTTAGCTGAGAGAAAAGGTCAAGCAGGGAGCAAAGGTTTGGTCTGGAGAAAAGGTGGGGCCGGGAGCAAATGTCAGGCCCGCAGAAAAGGTTAATCCGGAAGAAAAAGGATCAGGTCGGGAGCACAGGTCAGGCTGGGAACAGAGGTTTAGCCGGGAGAAAAGATCAGGCGGGGAGCAAAGTTCGGGCCGGGAGCAGAGGTTTGGCCGGGAGCAAAGGTCGGGCCAGGAGCACAGGTTTAGCCAGGAGCGAAGGTTTGGACGGGAGGAAAGATCAGGCCGGGAGCAAAGGGCAGACCCGCAGAAGAGGTTTAGCTGAGAGAAAGGGTCAGGCCGGGAGCAGAGGTGTGGCCGGGAGCAGAGATTTGGCCGGGAGAAAAGGTGGGGGGGGGAGAAATGGTCGAGCCGGGACCAAAGGGCGGGGCGGGAACAGAGGTTTAGCCGGGAGCAGAGGTTTGGCCGGGAGCAAAGATCAGGCCGGGAGCAAAGGTCCGGCCGGGAGCACAGGTTTAGCCGGGAGCAGAGGTTTGGACGGGAGGAAAGATCAGGCCGGGAGCAAAGGGCAGACCCGCAGAAGAGGTTTAGCTGAGAGAAAAGGTCAGGGCGGGAGCAGAGGTTGGCCGGGAG
Source organism: Ornithorhynchus anatinus (assembly GCF_004115215.2). Classification (NCBI taxonomy): domain Eukaryota; kingdom Metazoa; phylum Chordata; class Mammalia; order Monotremata; family Ornithorhynchidae; genus Ornithorhynchus; species Ornithorhynchus anatinus. Next base: position 33,882 of record NW_024396839.1, read on the forward strand.
CAAATGGGGCCGGGAGCAGAGACCAGACCCGCAGAAAAGGTCAGGCCTGGAGCAAAGGTCAGGCCCGCAGAAGAGGTTTAGCTGAGAGAAAAGGTCAGGCCGGGAGCAGAGGTTTGGCCGGGAGAAAAGGTGGGGCCGGGAGCAAAGGTCGGGCCCGCAGAAAAGGTTAATCAAGAAGAAAATGTTCAGGTCGGGAGCACAGGTCAGGCTGGGATCAGAGGGTTAACCGTGAGAAAAGATTAGGCGGGGAGCAAAGGTCGGGCCGGGAGCAGAGGTTTGGCCGGGACCAGAGGTTTGGCTGGGAGAAAAGGTGGGGCGGGGAGAAAAAGTCGCGCCGGGAGCAAAGGGCGGGCCGGGAACAGAGGTGTAGCCTGGAGCAGAGGTTTGGCCGGGAGAAAAGATCAGGCCGGGAGCAAAGGGCGGGCCGGGGCCAGAGGTTTTCCCGGGAGCAGAAGTTTAGCCGGGAGAGAAGATCAGGCCGGGAGCAAAGGGAGGGCCGGGAGCAGAGGTTTAACCAGGAACAGAGGTTTACCAGGAGAAAAGATCAGGCCAGGAGCAAAGGGCGGGCCGGGAGCAGAGGTTTAGCCGGGAGCAGATGTTTGGCCGGGAGAAAAGATCAGGACGGGAGCAAAGGGAGTGCCGGGGGCAGAGGTTTAACCGGGAGCAGAGGTTTAGCCGGGAGAAAAGATCAGGACGGGAGCAAAGGGCGGGCCGGGGGCAGAGGTTTAACCGGGAGCAGAGGTTTAACCGGGAGAAAAGATCAGGCCGGGAGCAAAGGGCGGGCCGGGGGCAGAGGTTTAACCGGGAGAAAAGGTCCGGTCGGAAGCAAAGGGCGGGCCGGGGGCAGAGGTCAGGCCGGGAGAAAACATCAGGCCGGAAGAAAGGATCAGGCCGGGAGCAAAGGGCAGGCCGGGGGCAGAGATTTAGCCGGGAGAAAACATCAGGCCGGAAGAAAGGATCAGGCCGGGAGCAAAGGGCGGGCCGGGGGCAGAGGTTTAGCCGGGAGAAAACATCAGGCCGGAAGAAAAGATCAGGCCGGGAGCAAAGGGCGGTCCGGGGGCAGAGGTTTAACCGGGAGCAGAGGTTTAGCCGGGAGAAAAGATCAGACCAGGAGCAAAGGGCGGGCTGGGGGCAGAGGTTTAGCCAGGAGAAAAGATCCGGTCGGAAGCAAAGGGCGGGCCGGGGGCAGAGGTTTAGCCGGGAGAAAACATCAGACCGGGAGCAAAGGGCAGGCCGGGGGCAGAGGTTTAACCGGGAGCAGAGATTTAGCCGGGAGAAGAGATCAGGCCAGGAGCAAAGGGCGGGGCAGGCGCAGAGGTTCAACCGGGAGCAGAGGTTTAGCCGGGAGAAGAGATCAGGCCAGGAGCAAAGGGCGGGGCAGGCGCAGAGGTTCAACCGGGAGCAGAGGTTTAGCCGGGAGAAAAGATCAGGCCGGGAGCAGAGGTTTGGCCGGGAGAAAAGGTGGGGCCGGGAGAAAAGGTCAGGGCGGGAGCAAAAGGTCAGACGCGCAGAAAAGGTTAATCCAGAATTAAAAGGTCAGGTCGGGAGCACAAGTCAGGCCGGGAGCAGAGGTTTGTCCGGGAGAAAAGATCCGGTCGGAAGCAAAGGGAGGGCCGGGGGCAGAGGTTTAGCCGGGAGAAAAGATCAGACCGGGAGCAAAGGGCAGGCCGGGGGCAGAGGTTTAACCGGGAGCAGAGATTTAGCCGGGAGAAGAGATCAGGCCGGGAGCAAAGGGCGGGGCAGGGGCAGAGGTTCAACCGGGAGCAGAGGTTTAGCCGGGAGAAGAGATCAGGCCAGGAGCAAAGGGCGGGGCAGGCGCAGAGGTTCAACCGGGAGCAGAGGTTTAGCCGGGAGAAAAGATCAGGCCGGGAGCAGAGGTTTGGCCGGGAGAAAAGGTGGGGCCGGGAGAAAAGGTGGGGCCGGGAGAAAAGGTCAAGGCGGGAGCAAAGGTCAGACGCGCAGAAAAGGTTAATCCAGAATTAAAAGGTCAGGTCGGGAGTACAAGTCAGGCCGGGAGCAGAGGTTTGTCCGGGAGAAAAGATCCGGTCGGAAGCAAAGGGAGGGCCGGGGGCAGAGGTTTGTCCGGGAGCAGAGGTTTAGCCGGGAGAAAACATCAGGCCGGGAGCAGAGGGCGGGCCGGGGGCAGAGATTTAGCCGGGAGAAAACATCAGGCCGGAAGAAAGGATCAGGCCGGGAGCAGAGGGCGGGGCCGGGGGCAGAGGTTTAGCCAGGAGAAAAGATCCGGTCGGAAACAAAGGGCGGGCCGGGGGCAGAGGTTTAACCGGAGAAAAGACCAGGCCGGGAGCAAAGGGCGGGCCGGGAGCAAAGGTCAGGCCCGCTGAAAAGGTTAATCCGGAAGAAAAAGGTAAGGTCGGGAGCACAGGTCAGGCCAGGAGCAGAGGTTAGACCCGCAGAAAAGGTTAGGCCGGAAGAAAAGGTCAGGTCGGGAGCAAAGGTCAGGCTGGGAGCAGAGGTTTAGCCGGGAGAAAAGATGGGGCTGGGAGCAAATGGCGGGCCGGGGGCAGACGTTTAACCGGGAGCAGAGGTTTAGCCGGGAGAAAAGATCAAGCCGGGAGCAAAGGGCGGGCCGGGGGCAGAGGTTTTAGCGGGGAGAAAAGATCCGGTCGGAAGCAAAGGGCAGACCGGGGGCAGAGATTTAACCGGGAGCAGAGGTTTAGCCGGGAGAAAAGATGGGGCTGGGAGCAAAGGGCGGGCCGGGAGCAGAGGTTTGGCCGTGAGAAAAGATCAGGCCGGGAGCAAAGGGCAGACCCGCAGAAAAGGTGGGGCCGGGAGAAAAGGTCAGACCCACAGAAGAGGTTTAGCTGAGAGAAAAGGTCAGGCCGGGAGCAGAGCTCCGGCCGGGAGAAAAGGTGGGGCCGGAGCAAAGGTCGCGCCGGGATCAGAGCCAGAATCCGCCGAAAAGGTCAGGCCGGAAAAAAAGTTCGGGCCGGAGGAAAAGGTCTGGCCGGGAGCAGACTTTTGGCTGGGAGCAAAGATCAGGCCGGGAGCAAAGGCGGGGGCGGGGGCAGAAATTTATCCGGGAGCAGAGGTTTAGCCGAAGAAAACATGAGGCCGGGAGCAAAGGGCGGGGCAGGGGCAGAGGTCAGGCCGGGAGAAAACATCAGGCCGGGAACAAAGGGCGGGCCGGGGGGCACAGGTTTTAGCCGGGAGAAAACATCAGGCCGGGAGCAAAGGGCGGGGCGGGGGCAGAGATTTAACCGGGAGGAAAGATTTAGCCAGGAGAAAAGATGGGGCCGGGAGCAAAGGGCGGGCCGGGAGCAGAGGTTTGGCCGGGAGAAAAGATGGGGCTGGGAGAAAAGATCAGGCCGGGAGCAAAGGGCGGGCTGGGGGCAGAGGTTTAGCCAGGAGAAAAGATCGGGAGCAAAGGGCGGGCCGGGGGCAGAGGTTTAACCGGGAGCAGAGTTTTAGCCGGGAGCAAAGGGCGGGCCGGGGGCAGAGGTTTCACCGGGAGAAAAGATCAGGCCGGGAGCAAAGGGCGGGCCGGCGGCAGAGGTTTAACCGGGAGCAGAGGTTTAGCCGGGAGAAAAGATCAGCCGGGAGCAAAGGGCGGGCCGGGGGCAGAGATTTAGCCGGGAGAAGAGATCAGGCCGGGAGCAAAGGGCGGGCCAGGGGCAGAGGTTCAACCGGGAGCAGAGGTTTAGCCGGGAGAAAAGATCAGGCCGGGAGAAAAGGTCAGGGCGGGAGCAAAGGTCAGACGCGCAGAAAAGGTTAATCCAGAAGAAAAAGGTCAGGTCGGGAGCACAAGTCAGGCCGGGAGCAGAGGTTTGTCTGGGAGAAAAGATCCGGTCGGAAGCCAAGGGCGGGCCGGGGGCAGAGGTTTAGCTGGGAGAAAACATCAGGCCGGGAGCAAAGGGCGGGTCAGGGGCAGAGGTTAAACCGGGAGCAGAGGTTTAGCTGGGAGAAGAGATCAGGCCGGGAGCAAAGGGAGTGCCGGGGCAGAGGTTTGTCCGGGAGCAGAGGTTTAGCCGGGAGAAAACATCAGGTCGGGAGCAGAGGGCGGGCCAGGGGCAGAGATTTAGCCGGGAGAAAACATCAGGCCGGAAGAAAGGATCAGGCCGGGAGCAAAGGGCGGGCCGGGGCAGAGGTTTAGCCAGGAGAAAAGATCCGGTCTGAAACAAAGGGAGGGCCGGGGGCAGAGGTTTAACCGGGAGAAAAGACCAGGTCGGGAGCAAAGGGCGGGCCGGGAGCAAAGGTCAGGCCCGCTGAAAAGGTTAATCCGGAAGAAAAAGGTAAGGTCGGGAGCACAGGTCAGGCCAGGAGCAGAGGTTAGACCCGCAGAAAAGGTGGGGCCGGGAGCAAAGGTCAGGCCCGCAGAAAAGGTTAATCCGGAAGAAAAGGTCAGGTCGGGAGCACAGGTCAGGCTGGGAGCAGAGGTTTAGCCGGGAGAAAAGATGGGGCTGGGAGCAAATGGCGGGCCGGGGGCAGACGTTTAACCGGGAGCAGAGGTTTAGCCGGGAGAAAAGATCAAGCCGGGAGCAAATGGCGGGGCGGGGGCACGTGTTTAACCGGGAACAGAGGTTTAGCCGGGAGAAGTGATCAGGCCGGGAGCAAAGGGCGGGCCGGGAGCAGAGGTTTAACCGGGAGCAGAGGTTTAGCCGGGAGAAAAGATCAGGCCAGGAGCAAAGGGCGGGCCGGGGGTAGAGGTTTCAGCGGGAGCAGAGGTTTAGCCGGGAGAAAAGATCAGGCCGGGAGCAAAGGGCGGGCCGGGGGCAGAGATTTAGCCGGGAGAAGAGATCAGCCCGGGAGCAAAGGGCGGGCCAGGGGCAGAGGTTCAACCGGGAGCAGAGGTTAGCCGGGAGAAAAGATCAGGCCAGGAGCAGAAGTTTGGCCGGGAGAAAAGGTGGGGCCGGGAGAAAGGTCAGGGCGGGAGCAAAGGTCAGACGCGCAGAAAAGGTTAATCCAGAAGAAAAAGGTCAGGTCGGGAGCACAAGTCAGGCCGGGAGCAGAGGTTTGTCCGGGAGAAAAGATCCGGGTCCGGAAGCCAAGGGCGGGCCGGGGGCAGAGGTTTAGCTGGGAGGAAAACATCAGGCCGGGAGCAAAGGGCGGGCCGGGGGCAGAGGTTTAACCGGGAGCAGAGGTTTAGCCGGGAGAAGAGATCAGGCCGGGAGCAAAGGGAGTGCCGGGGGCAGAGGTTTGTCCGGGAGCAGAGGTTTAGCCGGGAGAAAACATCAGGTCGGGAGCAGAGGGCGGGCCAGGGGCAGAGATTTAGCCGGGAGAAAACATCAGGCCGGAAGAAAGGATCAGGCCGGGAGCAAAGGGCGGGCCGGGGGCAGAGGTTTAGCCAGGAGAAAAGATCAGGCCGGGAGCAAAGGGAGGGCCGGGGCAGAGGTTTAACCGGGAGAAAAGACCAGGTCGGGAGCAAAGGGCGGGCCGGGAGCAAAGGTCAGGCCCGCTGAAAAGGTTAATCCGGAAGAAAAAGGTAAGGTCGGGAGCACAGGTCAGGCCAGGAGCAGAGGTTAGACCCGCAGAAAAGGTGGGGCCGGGAGCAAAGGTCAGGCCCGCAGAAAAGGTTAATCCGGAAGAAAAGGTCAGGTCGGGAGCACAGGTCAGACTGGGAGCAGAGGTTTAGCCGGGAGAAAAGATGGGGCTGGGAGCAAATGGCGGGCCGGGGGCAGACGTTTAACCGGGAGCAGAGGTTTAACCGGGAGAAAAGATCAAGCCGGGAGCAAATGGCGGGCCGCGGCAGGGGTTTAACCGGGAACAGAGGTTTAGCCGGGAGAAGTGATCAGGCCAGGAGCAAAGGGCGGGCCGGGAGCAGAGGTTTAACCGGGAGCAGAGGTTTAGCCGGGAGAAAAGATCAGGCCAGGAGCAAAGGGCGGGCCGGGGGCAGAGATTTAACCGGGAGCAGAGTTTTAGCCGGGGAAAAAGAACAGGCCGGGAGCAAAGGGCGGGCCGGGACAGAGGTTTAACCGGGAGCAGAGGTTTTAGCCGGGAGAAAAGAACAGGCCGGGAGCAAAGGGCGGGCCGGACAGAGGTTTAACCGGGAGCAGAGGTTTAGCCGGGAGAAAAGATCAAGCCGGGAGAAAAGGGCGGGCCGGCGGCAGAGGGTTAACCGGGAGCAGAGGTTAGCCCGGAGAAAAGATCAAGCCGGGAGCAAAGGGCGGGCCGGGGCAGAGGTTTAACCGGGAGCAGAGGTTTAGCCGGGAGAAAAGATCAGGCCGGGAGCAAAGGGCGGGCCGGGGGCAGAGGTTTAACCGGGAACAGAGGTTGGGCCGGGAGCAGAGGTTAATCCGGGAGAAAAGATCAGGCCGGGAGCAAAGGGCGGGCCGGGGGCAGAGGTTTAACCGGGAGCAGAGGTTTAGCCGGGAGAAGAGAACAGGCCGGGAGCAAAAGGCGGGCCGGGGGCAGAGGTTTAACCGGGAGCAGAGGTTTAGCCGGGAGAAAAGATCAGGCCGGGAGCAAAGGGCGGGCCGGGGGCAGGGGTTTTAGTCGGGAGAAAAGATCAGGCCGGGAGCAAAAGGCGGGCCGGGGGCAGAGGTTTAACCGGGAGCATAGGTTTAGCCGGGAGAAAAGATCAGGCCGGGAGCAAAGGGCGGGCCGGGGCAGAGGTTTAGTCGGAGAAAAGATCAGGCCGGGAGCAAAGGGCAGGCCGGGGGCAGAGGTTTAGTCGGGAGAAAAGATCAGGCCGGGAGAAAAGGGCGGGCCGGGGGCAGAGGTTTAACCGGGGGCACAGGTTTGGCCGGGAGAAAAGATCAGGCCGGGAGCAAAGGGCAGGCCCGCAGAAAAGATTGATCCGGAAGAAAAAGATCAGGTCGGAAGCACAGGTCAGGCCAGGAGCAGAGGTTTAGCCGGGAGAAAAGATCAGGCCGGGAGCAAAGGGCGGGCCGGGGGCAGAGGTCAGGCCGGGAGAAAAGGTCAGGCCGGGAGCAAAGGGCGGGCCGGGGGCAGAGGTTTGGCCAGCAGAAAATATGGGGCTGGGACTAAAGGTCAGGCCGGGGGCAGAGGTTTCACCGGGAGCAGAGGTTTACCCGGAAGAAAACATCAGGCCGGGAGCAAAGGGCGGGCCGGGGGCAGAGGTCAGGCCGGGAGAAAAGGTCAGGCCAGGAGCAAAGGGCGGGCCAGGGGCAGAGGTTTGGCCGGGAGCAGAGGTTTAGCCGGGAGAAAAGATCAGGCCGGGAGCAAAGGGCGGGCCGGGGGCAGAGGTCAGGCCGGGAGAAAAGGTCAGGCCGGGAGCAAAGGGCGGGCCGGGGGCAGAGGTTTGGCCAGCAGAAAATATGGGGCTGGGACTAAAGGTCAGGCCGGGAGGAAAGGGCGGGCCGGGGGCAGAGGTTTCACCGGGAGCAGAGGTTTACCCGGAAGAAAACATCAGGCCGGGAGCAAAGGGCGGGCCGGGGGCAGAGGTCAGGCCGGGAGAAAAGGTCAGGCCAGGAGCAAAGGGCGGGCCAGGGGCAGAGGTTTGGCCGGGAGCAGAGGTTTAGCCGGGAGAAAAGATCAGGCCGGGAGCAAAGGGCGGGCCGGGGGCAGAGGTTTAACCGGGAGCAGAGGTTTAGCCGGCAGAAAAGATTAGGACGGGAGCAAAGGTCGGCCTGGGAGCAGAGCTTTAGCCGGGAGCAGCGGTTTGGCCGGGAGCAAAGTTGGGGCTGGGAGCAGAATCTGGACCCGCAGAAAAGTTTAGGCTGGAAGAAAAGGTCAGGTCGGGTGCACAGGTGAGGCCGGTAGCTGAGGTGGGGCCGGGATCAAAGGCCACACCCGCAGTAAAGGTCAGGCCCGCAATAAAGTTAGGCCGGAAGAAAAAGGTCAGGTCGGGAGTACAGGTCAGGCCGGAAGCAGAGGTTTAGCCGGCAGAAAAGATCAGGCCGGGAGCAAAGGGCGGGCCGGAGGCAGAGGTCAGGCCGGGAGAAAAGATGGAGCTGGGAGCAAAGGGCGGGCTGGCGGCAGAGGTTTAAACGGGAGAAAAGATCAAGCCGGGAGCAAATGGCGGGCCGGGTGCAGAGGTTTAAACGGGAGCAGAGTTTTAGCCGGGAGAAAAGATCAGGCCGGGAGCAGAGGTTGGGCCGGGAGCAGAGGTTTAGCCGGGAGAAAAGATCAGGCCGGGAGCAAAGGGAGACCCGCAGAAAAGGCGGGGCCGGGAGCAAAGATCAGGCCCGCAGAAAAGGTTAATCCGGAAGAAAAAGGTAAGGTCGGGAGCACAGGTCAGGCCAGGAGCAGAGGTTAGACCCGCAGAAAACATCAGGCCGGAAGAAAAGTCAGACCCGCAGAGAAGTTTAGGCCGGAAGAAAAGTTCAGGTCGGGAGCACAGGTCAGGCTGGGAGCAGAGGTTTAGCCGGGAGAAAAGATGGGCCTGGGAGCAAATGGCGGGCCGGGGGCAGACGTTTAACCGGGAGCAGAGGTTTAGCCGGGAGAAAAGATCAAGCCGGGAGCAAAGGGCGGGCCGGGGCAGATGTTAACCGGGAACAGAGGTTAGCCGGGAGAAGAGATCAGGCCGGGAGCAAAGGGCGGGCCGGGGGCAGAGGTTTGGCCAGGAGAAAATATGGGCTGGGAGAAAAAGGTCAGGCCGGGAGGAAAGGGCGGGCCGGGGGCAGAGGTTTCACCGGGAGCAGAGGTTTACCCGGAAGAAAACATCAGGCCGGGAGCAAAGGGCGGGCCGGGGGAAGAGGTCAGGCCGGGAGAAAAGGTCAGGCCAGGAGCAAAGGGCGGGCCGGGGGCAGAGGTTTGGCCGGGAGCAGAGGTTTAGCCGGGAGAAAAGATCAGGCCGGGAGCAAGGGCGGGCCGGGGGCAGAGGTTTAACCGGGAAGAGAGGTTTAGCCGGGAGAAAAGATCAGGCCGGGAGCAAAGGGCGGGCCGGGACCAGAGGTTTAACCGGGAGCAGTGGTTTAGCCGGGAGAAAAGATCAGGCCGGGAGAAAAGGGCGGGTCTGGGGCAGAGGTTTCACCGGGAGCAGAGGTTAAACCGGGAGAAAAGATGGGCTTGGAGCAAATGGCGGGCCGGGGCAGAGGTTTAACCGGGAGAAAACATCAGGCCGGAAGAAAAGATCATGCCGGGAGCAAAGGGCGGGCCGGGGGCACAGGTTTGGCCGGGAGCAAGGTTTAGCCGGTAGAAAAGATGGGGCTGGGAGCAAAGGGCGGGCCGGGGGCACAGGTTTAACCGGGAGAAAACATCAGGCCGGAAGAAAAGATCAGGCCGGGAGCAAAGGGCGGGCCGGGGGCAGAGGTTTTACCGGGAGCAGTGGTTTAGCCGGGAGAAATGATCAGGCCGGGAGCAAAGGGCGGGCCGGGGCAGAGGTCAGGCCGGGAGAAAACATCAGGCCGGGAGCAAAGTGCGGGCGGGGGCAGAGGTCAGCCCGGGAGAAAACATCAGGCCGGGAGCAAAGGGCGGGCCGGAGGCAGAGGTCAGGCCGGGAGAAAAGATGGAGCTGGGAGCAAAGGGCGGGCTGGCGGCAGAGGTTTAAACGGGAGAAAAGATCAAGCCGGGAGCAAAGGGCGGGCCGGGTGCAGAGGTTTAAACGGGAGCAGAGTTTTAGCCGGGAGAAAAGATCAGGCCGGGAGCAGAGGTTGGGCCGGGAGCAGAGGTTTAGCCGGGAGAAAAGATCAGGCCGGGAGCAAAGGGAGACCCGCAGAAAAGGCAGGGCCGGGAGCAAAGATCAGGCCCGCAGAAAAGGTTAATCCGGAAGAAAAAGGTAAGGTCGGGAGCACAGGTCAGGCCAGGAGCAGAGGTTAGACCCGCAGAAAAAGTTAGGGCGGAAGAAAAGTCAGACCCGCAGAGAAGTTTAGGCCGGAAGAAAAGTTCAGGTCGGGAGCACAGGTCAGGCTGGGAGCAGAAGTTTAGCCGGGAGAAAAGATGGGCCTGGGAGCAAATGGCTGGCCGGGGGCAGACGTTTAACCGGGAGCAGAGGTTTAGCCGGGAGAAAAGATCAAGCCGGGAGCAAAGGCGGGCCGGGGGCAGATGTTTAACCGGGAACAGAGGTTTAGCCGGGGGCAGAGATCAGGCCGGGAGCAAAGGGCGGGCCGGGGGCAGAGGTTTGGCCAGGAGAAAATATGGGGCTGGGAGAAAAGGTCAGGCCGGGAGGAAAGGGCGGGCCGGGGGCAGAGGTTTCACCGGGAGCAGAGGTTTACCCGGAAGAAAACATCAGGCCGGGAGCAAAGGGCGGGCCGGGGAAGAGGTCAGGCCGGGAGAAAAGGTCAGGCCAGAAGCAAAGGGCGGGCCCGGGGGCGGAGGTTTGGCCGGGAGCAGAGGTTTAGCCGGGAGAAAAGATCAGGCCGGGAGCAAAGGGCGGACCGGGAGCAGAGGTTTAGCCGGAGAAAAGATCAGGCCGGGAGCAAAGGGTGGGCCGGGAGCAGAGGTTTAGCCGGGAGAAAACATCAGGCCGGGAGCAAAGGGCGGGCCGGAAGCAAAGGTCAGACCCGCAGAAAAGCTTTAGCTGAGATAAAAGATCAGGGCGGGAGCAGAGGTTTGGGCGGGAGAAAAGGTGGGGCAGGGATTAAAGGTCGCGCCGGGAGCAAAGGGTGGGCCGGGAGCCGAGGTTAAGCCAGGAAAAAGGTCAGACGTGCAGAAAAGGTTCGGCCGGGCGCTCAGGACCGACGGGGAGAAAAGGTGGGGCGAGCTGGAGACCGACCCAGGGGAGGAGAGGGAGCGCGGGGAGGGCAGGGGCCAAGACGAGCCGGGAGGGCGCAAGGGGAGGCCAGCAGCAGAAACGGGGTGGCGGCGGCCAGGGCCGAGGGGGAGGGCTGGAGCCGAGAGCGGCCGGCGCTCCGGGAACACCGGAGGCCGGGTACCAAGTGGAGGCCAGGCAGACTGCGGGGCCGGAGGCCAAGGCCAGGCGACGGGAGGACAAGGGGGGTGGCAAGAGGGGAAAGGGGGGCGTGAGCGGCCAAAGGGCAAGGCCGGAACCAAGGGGGGGCCTCAGGCCAGAAGGGAGGGCGCGCAGAGCCAGGCCAGGCCAGGCCAGGGGAGGGGGAGAGAGCCGGGGCAAGGGCAAGAGGGAGGGCCCAAGACGGGGAAAAGCGGGGAACACCGGGCCGTCCCGTGGTGGGGGCGGTGGGGCCGGAGAGTCCAAAGCCACAAGAAGAAGAAGAATTAAAAGAAGAATCCTCCTCCGCTGGCTCCGCCTCCTCCTGCTGCGCATCCTGCTGGTCGGGGCAAGGGAGGAGGAGGTGGGGGGGGGCCGGCAGGTCCGGCGGGGGCAGGCTGTCCAGCCGCTCGGGGCGGGATCCTGCCCGGCGGTGGCGGCGACGACGGTGAGGGCGACTCGGAGGGTCCGGTGCTGCACCGCCCCCCTACTCACGTGCAGGTGCTCTCCATCTTCTCCCAGTAAGGTCGGTGTGGCCCCGCCGAGGGGTGGGCAGCAGCCTCCAGCCTCGGGCCCGGGCGGCCGGGACTGCGCCGCTGGCAGGCCTCACCGTGGTTCAGGTCTGGGAGGGCAAGAGAAACAAACGCCAGAGTGAGCCAGACAGCCAGCCACCCAGCGAGCCCAGCTCCCACCTCCGCCGAGGCTGCGGGGTCCCTGCCCGCTCACCTGCCCTCTCTGGTGGCCACGGTTCCGTGGACTAGGCCCCGCGACGTCCGTGGCCATCAGCACCCCCGCCCTACCCAGACCCGCCCCCCCCAGGCCGGAAAGGGTTCCAGCTGGGCGGGGGATCGGCAGCGTCAAAGGGAGCAAAGGGAGCAAAGGGAGACCCGCAGTAAAGGTTAATACAGAAGAAAAATGTCAGGTCTGGAGCACAGGTCAGGCCGGGAGCAGAGGTTTAGCCGGGAGAAAAGATCAGCCCGGGAGCAAAGGGCGGGCCGGGGGCAGAGGTTTCACCGGGAGCAGAGGTTTAGCCGGGAGAAATGATCAGGCCGGGAGCAAAGGGCGGGCCGGGGGCAGAGGTTTAACCGGGAGCAGAGGTTAGCCGGGAGAAAAGATCAGGCCGGGAGCAAAGGTCGGGCCGGGGGCAGAGGTTTAGCCGGGAGAAAAGATCAGGCCGGGAGCAAAGGGAGACCCGAAGAAAAGGTGGGGCCGGGAGCAAAGGTCAGGCCCGCAGAAAAGGTTAATCCACAAGAAAAAGGTCAGGTCTGGAGCACAGGTCAGGCCGCGGGCAGAGGTTTAACCGGGAAAAAAGACCAGGCCGGGAGCAAAGGGCGGGCAGGGAGCAGAGGTTTAGCCAGGAGAAAAGATCAGGCCGGGAGCAAAGGGCGGGCCGGGGGCAGAGGTTTAACCGGGAGCAGAGGTTTAGCCGGGAGAAATGATCAGGCCGGGAGCAAAGGCGGGCCGGGGGCAGAGGTTTAACCGGGAGCAGAGGTTTAGCCGGGAGAAAAGATCAGGCCGGGAGCAAAGGTCGGGCCGGGGGCAGAGGTTTAGCCGGGAGAAAAGATCAGGCCGGGAGCAAAGGGAGACCCGAAGAAAAGGTGGGGCCGGGAGCAAAGGTCAGGCCCGCAGAAAAGGTTAATCCACAAGAAAAAGGTCAGGTCTGGAGCACAGGTCAGGCCGCGGGCAGAGGTTTAACCGGGAAAAAAGACCAGGCCGGGAGCAAAGGGCGGGCAGGGAGCAGAGGTTTAGCCAGGAGAAAAGATCAGGCCGGGAGAAAAGTTAGTGCCGGGGGCAAAGGTTTAACCAGGAGCCGAGGTTTAGCCAGGAGAAATGATCAGGCCGGGAGCAAAGGGCGGGCCGGGGGCAGAGGTTTAACCGGGAGCAGAGGTTTAGCCGGGAAAAAGATAAGGCCGGGAGCAAAGGGAGACCCGCAGAAAAGGTGGGGCCGGGAGCAAAGGTCAGGCCCGCAGAAAAGGTTAATCCGGAAGAAAAAGATCAGGTCGGAAGCACCTGATCAGGCCAGGAGCAGAGGTTTAGCCGGGAGAAAAGATGGGGCTGGGAGCAAATGGCGGGCCGGGGGCAGAGGTTTAACTGGGAGCAGAGGTTAGCCGGGAGGAAAGATCAAGCCGGGAGCAAAGGGCGGGCCGGGGGAGAGGTTTAACCGGGAGCAGAGGTTTAGCCGGGAGAAGAGATCAGGCCGGGAGCAACGAGCAGGGCGGTAGCAGAGGTTTAACCCGGAGCAGAGGTTTAGCCGGGAGAAAAGATCAGGCTGGGAGCAAAGGGCGGGCAGGGAGCAAAGGTTTAGCCGGGAGAAAAGATCAGGCCGGGAGCAAAGGGAGACCCGCAGAAAAGGTGGGGCCGGGAGCAAAGGTCAGGCCCGCAGAAAAGGTTAATCCGGAAGAAAAAGATCAGGTCAGAAGCACCTGATCAGGCCAGGAGCAGAGGTTTAGCCGGGAGAAAGGATGGGGCTGGGAGCAAATGGCGGGCCGGGGGAGAGGTTTAACTGGGAGCAGAGGTTTAGCCGGGAGGAAAGATCAAGCCGGGAGCAAAGGGCGGGCCGGGGGAGAGGTTTAACCGGGAGCAGAGGTTTAGCCGGGAGAAGAGATCAGGCCGGGAGCAAAGGGCGGGGCGGGAGCAGAGGTTTAACCCGGAGCAGAGGTTTAGCCGGGAGAAAAGATCAGGCTGGGAGCAAAGGGCGGGCCGGGAGCAAAGGTTTAGCCGGGAGAAAAGATCAGGCCGGGAGCAAAGGGAGACCCGCAGAAAAGGTGGGGCCGGGAGCAAAGGTCAGGCCCGCAGAAAAGGGTAATCCAGAAGAAAAAGGTCAGGTCTGGAGCACAGGTAAGGCCTCGGCCAGAGGTTTAGCCGGAAGAAAAGATCAGGCCGGGAGCAAAGGGCGGGCCGGGAGCAGAGGGTTAACCGGGAGCAGAGGTTTAGCCGAGAGAAAAGATCAGGCCGGGAGCAAAGGGTGGGCAGGGGGCAGAGGTTTAGCCAGGAGAAAAGATCGGGCCGGGGGCAGAGGTTTAACCGGGAGCAGAGGTTAAGCCGGGAGAAAAGATCAGGCCGGGAGCAAAGGCGGGGCCGGGGGCAGAGGTTTAACCCGGACCAGAGTTTAGCTGGGGAAAAAGTCAGGCCGGGAGCAAAGTGCGGGCCGGGGGCAGAGGTTTAAACGGGAGCAAAGTTTTAGCCGGCAGAAAAGATCAGGCCGGGAGCAAAGGGAGGGCCGGGAGCAGAGGTTTAACCGGGAGCAGAGGTTTGGCCGGGAGAAAAGATCAGGCCGGGAGCACAGGTTTAGCCGGGAGCAGAGGTTTGGACGGGAGGAAAGATCAGGCCGGAGCAAAGGGAGACTCGCAGAAAAGGTGGGGCCGGAGCAAAGGTCAGGCCCGCAGAAAAGGTTAATCCACAAGAAAAAGGTCAGATCTGGAGCACAGGTCAGGCCGCGGGCAGAGGTTTAACCGGGAAAAAGACCAGGCCGGGAGCAAAGGGCGGGCAGGGAGCAGAGGTTTAGCCAGGAGAAAAGATCAGGCCGGGAGCAAAATTAGTGCCGGGGGCAAAGGTTTAACCAGGAGCCGAGGTTTAGCCAGGAGAAATGATCAGGCCGGGAGCAAAGGGCGGGCCGGGGGCAGAGGTTTAACCGGGAGCAGAGGTTTAGCCGGGAAAAAGATAAGGCCGGGAGCAAAGGGAGACCCGCAGAAAAGGTGGGGCCGGGAGCAAAGGTCAGGCCCGCAGAAAAGGTTAATCCGGAAGAAAAAGATCAGGTCGGAAGCACCTGATCAGGCCAGGAGCAGAGGTTTAGCCGGGAGAAAAGATGGGCTGGGAGCAAATGGCGGGCCGGGGGCCGAGGTTTAACTGGGAGCAGAGGTTTAGCCGGGAGGAAAGATCAAGCCGGGAGCAAAGGGCGGGCCGGGGAGAGGTTTAACTGGGAGCAGAGGTTTAGCCGGGAGAAGAGATCAGGCCGGGAGCAACGAGCAGGGCGGTAGCAGAGGTTTAACCCGGAGCAGAGGTTTAGCCGGGAGAAAAGATCAGGCTGGGAGCAAAGGGCGGGCCGGGAGCAAAGGTTTAGCCGGGAGAAAAGATCAGGCCGGGAGCAAAGGGAAACCCGCAGAAAAGGTGGGGCCGGGAGCAAAGGTCAGGCCCGCAGAAAAGGTTAATCCGGAAGAAAAAGATCAGGTCGGAAGCACCTGATCAGGCAGGAGCAGAGGTTTAGCCGGGAGAAAGGATGGGCTGGGAGGAAATGGCGGGCCGGGGCAGAGGTTTAACGGGGAGCAGAGGTTTAGCCGGGAGGAAAGATCAAGCCGGGAGCAAAGGGCGGGCCGGGGGAGAGGTTTAACCGGAGCAGAGGTTTAGCCGGGAGAAGAGATCAGGCCGGGAGCAAAGGGCGGGGCGGGCCGGAGCAGAGGTTTAGCCGGGAGAAAAGATCAGGCCGGGAGCAAAGGGAGACCCGCAGAAAAGGTTTAGCCGGGAGAAAAGGTCAGGCCGGGAGCAAAGGGAGACCCGCAGAAAAGGTGGGGCCGGGAGCAAAGGTCAGGCCCGCAGAAAAGGGTAATCCAGAAGAAAAAGGTCAGGTCTGGAGCACAGGTAAGGCCTCGGCCAGAGGTTTAGCCGGAAGAAAAGATCAGGCCGGGAGCAAAGGGCGGGCCGGGAGCAGAGGGTTAAAGGCCTCGGCCAGAGGTTTAGCCGGAAGAAAAGATCAGGCCGGGAGCAAAGGGTGGGCAGGGGGCAGAGTTTAGCCAGGAGAAAAGATCGGGCCGGTGGCAGAGGTTTAACCGGGAGCAGATGTTAAGCCGGGAGAAAAGATCAGGCCGGGAGCAAAGGGCGGGCCGGGGGCAGAGGTTTAAGCAGGAGCAAAGTGCGGGCCGGGGGCAGAGGTTTAAACGGGAGCAGAGGTTTAGCCGGGAGAAAAGATCAGGCCGGGAGCAAAGGGCGGGCCGGGAGCAGAGGTTTAACCGGGAGCAGAGGTTTGGCCGGGAGAAAAGATCAGGCCGGGAGCACAGGTTTAGCCGGGAGCAGAGGTTTGGACGGGAGGAAAGATCAGGCCGGGAGCAAAGGCAGACCCGCAGAAGAGGTTTAGCTGAGAGAAAAGGTCAGGCCGGGAGCAGAGTTTTGGCCAGGAGTAGAGGTTTGGCCGGGAGCAGGTGTTTGGCCGGGAGAACAGATCAGGCCGGGAGTAAAGGTCGGGCCGGGAGCACAGCTTTAGCCGGGAGCAGAGGTTTGGACGGGAGGAAAGATCAGGCCGGTAGCAAAGGGCAGACCCGCAGAAGAGGTTTAGCTGAGAGAAAAGGTCAGGCCGGGAGCGGAGGTTTGGCCGGGAGCAAAGGTCGGGCCGGGAGCAAAGGTGAGGCCCGCAGAAAAGGTTAATCAGGAAGAAAAAGGTCAGGTCGGGAACACAGGTCAGGCCGGGAACAGAGGTTTAGCCGGGAGGAAAGATTAGGCAGGGAGCAAAGGTCGGGCCGGGAGCAGAGGTTTGGCCTGGAGCAGAGGTTTGGCCGGGAGAAAGGTGGGGCGGGGAGCAAAGGTCGCGCCGGGAGCAAAGGGCAGGCCGGGAACAGAGGTTTGGCCGGGAGAAAAGATCAGGCCGGGAGCAAATGTTGGGCCGGGAGCCGAGGTTTAGCCGGGAGCAGAGGTTTGGCCGGGAGGAAAGGTGGGGCCGGGAGCAAAGGTCAGACCCGCAGAAAGGTTGGGCCGGAAGAAATGGTCAGGTGTCAGCAGCACAGGTCAGCTGGGAGCAGAGGTTTAGCCGGAGGAAAGATTAGGCCGGGAAGCAAAGGTGGGGCCGGGAGCCAAGGTTTAGCCGGGAGCAGAGGTTTGGCCGGCAGCAAAGGTGGGGCCGGGAGCAAAGGCCAGACACGCAGAAATGTTCAGGCCGGGGGCAAATGTCGGGCCGGAGCAGAGTTTAGCCGGGAGCAGAGGTTTGGCGGGAGAAAAGATCAGGCCGGGCGCAAAGGGCAGACCCGCCGAAAAGGTGGGGCCGGGAGCAAAGGTCAGACCCGCCGAAAAGTTTTAGCTGAGAGAAAAGGTCAGGCTGGGAGCAGAGGTTTGGCCGGGAGAAAAGGGGTGCCTGGAGCAAAGGGCAGGGCGGGAGCAAAGGTCAGACGCGCAGAAAAGGTCCGGCCGGGAGCTCAGGACCGACGGGGAGAAAAGGTGGGGCGAGCTGGGGACCGACCCAGGGGAGGAGAGGGTGCCCGCGGGGAGGGCAGGGCAAAAAAGAGCCGGGCGGGGCAAGGGGAGGAGGGCTGGAGCCCAGGGGGAGTCGGGGGGGCTGGCCCGGGGAGGCGGCAGCCAGGCCTGAGGGGGAGGCCAGAGCGAGGATAAAAGATCAGGCCAGGAGCAAATGGCGGGCCGGGGCAGAGGTTTAACCGGGAGCAGAGGTTTAGCCGGGAGAAAAGATCAGGCCGGGAGCAAAGGGGCGGGCCAGGTGGCAGTGGTTTAACCGGAGCAGAGTTTAGCCGGGAGAAAAGATCAGGCCGGGAGCAAAGGCGGGCCGGGGGCAGAGGTTTAACCGGGAGCAGAAGTTTAGCCGGGAGAAAAGATCAGGCCGGGAGCAAAGGGCGGGCCGGGAGCAGAGGTTTAGCCGGGAGAAAAGATCAGGCCGGGAGCAAAGGGAGTGCCGGGGGCAGAGGTTTAACCGGGAGCAGAGGTTTAGCCGGGAGGAGAAAAGATCAGGCCGGGATCAAAAGGGCGGGCCGGCGCCAGAGGTTTAACTGGGAAGCAGAGGTTTTAGCCGGGAGAAAAGATCAGGCCGGGAGCAAAGGGTGGGCCGGTGGCAGAGGTTTAACCAGGAGCATTGGTTTAGCCGGGAAAAAGATCAGGACGGGAGCAAAGGGAGACCCGCAGAAAAAGGTGGTGGGCCGGGAGCAAAGGTCAGGCCGCAGAAAAGGTTAATACAGAAGAGAAAAGGTCAGTCTGGTGCACAGGTCTGGCCGCTGGCAGAGTTTAGCCAGGAGAAAAGACCAGGCCTGGGAGCAAAGGGCGGGCCGGGGGCAGAGTTTAGCCGGTGAGAAAAGATCAGGCCGGGAGCAAAGGGCGGGCCTTGGGCAGAGGTTAACCGGAGCAGTGGTTTAGGCGGGAGGAAAGATCAGGCCAGGAGAAAAGGGCGGGGGCCGGGGCAGAGGTTTAACGCGGACCAGAGATTTAGCAGGGAGAAAAGATCAGGCCGGGAGCAAAGGGCGGGCCGGGGCAGAGGTTAAACCAGGAGCAGAGTTTAGCGGGAGAAAAGAACAGGACGGGAGCAAGGCGGGCCGGGGGCAGAGGTTTAACCAGGAGCAGAGGTTTAGCCGGGAGAAAAGATCAGGGCCGGTAGCAAAGGGGGCCGGCGGCAGAGGTTTAACCCGTGAGCAGAGGTTTAGCCGTGAGAAAAGATCAGGCCGGGAGCAAAGGGCAGGCCGGGGGCAGAGGTTAAACCGGGAGCAGAGGTTTAGCCGGGAGAAAAGATCAGGCCGGGAGCAAAGGGCGGGCCGGGGGCAGAGGTTTAACCGGGAGCAGATGTTTAGCCGGGAGAAAAGATCAGGCCGGGAGCAAAGGGCGGGCCGGGGGCAGAGGTTTAACCGGGAGCAGAGGTTTAGCCGGGAGAAAAAGATCAGGTCGGAAGCACAGGTCAGGCCAGGAGCAGAGGTTTAGCCGGGAGAAAAGATCAGGCCGGGATCAAAGGGCGGGCCGGCGCAGAGGTTTAACCGGGAGCAGAAGGTTTAGCCGGGAGAAAAGATCAGGCTGGGAGCAAAGGGCGGGCCAGGAGCAGAGGTTTAGCCGGGAAAAAGATCAGGCCCGGTGCAAAGGGAGACCCGTAGAAAAGGTGGGGCCGGGAGCAAAGGTCAGGCCCGCAGAAAAGGTTAATCCAGAAGAAAAATGTCAGGTCTGGAGCACAGGTAAGGCCTCGGCCAGAGGTTTAGCCGGAAGAAAAGATCAGGCCGGAGAAAAGGGCGGGCCGGGAGCAGAGGGCTAACCGGGAGCAGAGGTTTAGCCGGGAAAAAGATCAGGCCGGGAGCCAAGGGTGGGCCGGGGGCAGAGGTTTAGCCAGGAGAAAAGATCAGGCCGGGAGCAAAGGGCGGGCCGGCGGCAGAGGTTTAACCGGGAGCAGAGGTTGGGCCGGGAGCAGAGGTTTAGCCGGGAGAAAAGATCAGGCCGGGAGCAAAGGGAGTGCCGGGGGCAGAGGTTTAAGCGGGAGCAGAGGTTTAGCCGGGAGAAAAGATCAGGCCGGGATCAAAGGGCGGCGGCGCCAGAGGTTTAACCGGGAGCAGAGGTTTAGCCGGGAGAAAAGAACAGGCCGGGAGCAAAGGGTGGGCCGGTGGCAGAGGTTTAACCGGGAGCATTGGTTTAGCCGGGAAAAAAGATCAGGACGGGAGCAAAGGGAGATCCGCAGAAAAGGTGGGCCGGGAGCAAAGGTCAGGCCGCAGAAAAGGTTAATACAGAAGAAAAAGGTCAGGTCTGGTGCACAGGTCTGGCCGCGGGCAGAGGTTTAGCCAGGAGAAAAGACCAGGCCGGGAGCAAAGGGCGGGCCGGGGTCAGAGGTTTAGCCAGGAGAAAAGATCAGGGCGGGAGCAAAGGGCGGGCCTTGGGCAGAGGTTTAACCGGGGAGCAGTGCTTTAGGCGGGAGGAAAGATCAGGCCAGGAGAAAAGGGCGGGCGGGGGCAGAGTTAACAAGGACCAGAGATTAAGCCGGGAGAAAAGATCAGGCCGGAGCAAAGGGGTGGGCCGGGGGCAGAGGTTTAAACGGGGAGCAGAGTTTTAGCCGGAGAAAAGAACAGGCCGGGAGCAAAGGGCGGGCCGGCGCAGAGTTGAACTGGGAGCAGTGGTTTAGCCGTGAGAAAAGATCAGCCGGAGCAAAGGCAGGCCGGGGCAGAGGTTAAACCGGGAGCAGAGGTTTAGCCGGGAGAAAAGATCAGGCCGGAGCAAGGGCGGCCGGGGCAGACGTTTAAACGGGAGCAGAGGTTTAGCCGGGAGAAAAGATCAGGCCGGGAGCAAAGGGCGGGCCGGGGGCAGAGGTTTAACCGGGAGCAGAGGTTTAGCCGGGAGAAAAGATCAGGCCGGGAGCAAAGGGCGGGCCGGGGGCAGAGGTTTAACCGGGAGCAGAGGTTTAGCCGGGAGAAAAGATCAGGCTGGGAGCAAAGGGCGGGACGGGGGCAGAGGTTTAACCGGGAGCAGAGGTTTAGCCGGGAGAAAAGATCAGGCCGGGATCAAAGGGCGGCCGGGGGCAGAGGTTTAACCGGGAGCATAGGTTTAGCCAGAAGAAAAGATAAAGCCGGGAGCAAAGGGCGGGCCGGGGGCAGAGGTTTAACGGGGAGCAGAGGTTTAGCCGGGAAAAAAGATCAGGCCGGGAGCAAAGGGAGACCCGCAGAAAAGATGGGGCCGGGACAAAGGTCAGGCCCACAGAAAAGGTTAATCCGGAAGAAAAAGATCAGGTTGGAAGCACAGGTCAGGCCAGGAGCAGAGGTTTAGCCGGGAGAAAAGATCAGGCCGGGATCAAAGGGCGGGCCGGGAGCAGAGGTTTAGCCGGGAGAAAAGATCTGGCCGGGAGCAAAGGGTGGGCCAGGGGCAGAGGTTTAACCGGGAGCATTGGTTTAGCCGGGAAAAAAGATCAGGACGGGAGCAAAGGGAGACCGCAGAAAAGGTTAATACAGAAGAAAAAGGTCAGGTCTGGTGCACAGGTCTGGCCGCGGGCAGAGGTTTAGCCAGGAGAAAAGACCAGGCCGGGAGCAAAGGGCGGGCCGGGGGCAGAGGTTTAGCCGGGAGAAAAGATCAGAACGGGAGCAAAGGGCGGCCTGGGGAAGAGGTTTAACCGGGGAGCAGTGTTTAGGCGGAGGAAAGATCAGGCCAGGAGAAAAGGGCGGGGCGGGGGCAGAGTTTTAACGCGGACCAGAGATTTAGCCGGGAAAAAGATCAGGCCGGGAGCAAAGGGTGGGCCGGGGGCAGAGGTTTAAACGGGAGCAGAGGTTTAGCCGGGAGAAAAGATCAGGCCGGGAGCAAAGGGCGGGCCGGCAGCAGAGGTTTAACCGGGAGCAGAGGTTTAGCCGTGAGAAAAGATCAGGCGGGAGCAAAGGGCAGGGCGGGGGCAAAGGTTAAACCGGGAGCAGAGGTTTAGCCGGGAGAAAAAATCAGGCCGGGAGCAAAGGTTTAACCGGTGGCAGAGGTCAGGCCGGGAGAAAAGGTCAGGCCAGGAGCAAAGGGGGCCAGGGGCAGGGGTTTGGCCGGGAGCAGAGGTTTAGCCGGGAGAAAAGATCAGGCCGGGAGCAAAGGGCGGGCCGGGCAGAGGTTTAACCGGGAGCAGAGGTTTAGCCGCAGAAAAGATTAGGACGGGAGCAAAGGTCGGGCCGGGAGCAGAGCTTTAGCCGGGAGCAGCGGTTTGGCCGGGAGCAAAGTTGGGGCTGGGAGCAGAGGCTGGACCCGCAGAACAGTTTAGGCTGGAAGAAAGGTCAGGTGTGGTGCACAGGTGAGGCCGGTAGCTGAGGTGGGGCCGGGAGCAAAGGCCACACCCGCAGTAAAGGTCAGGCCCGCAATAAAGTTAGGCCGGAAGAAAAAGGTCAGGTCGGGAGCCCAGGTCAGGCCGGAAGCAGAGGTTTAGCCGGGAGGAAAGATTAGGCCGGGAGCAGAGGTCGGACCGGGAGGAGATGTTTAGCCGGGAGAAAACATCAGGCCGGAAGAAAAGATCAGGCCGGGAGCAAAGGGCGGGCCGGGGGCACAGGTTTTACCGGGAGGAGAGGTTTAGCCGGGAGAAAAGATCAGGCCGGGAACAAAGGGCGGGCCGGGGGCAGAGGTTTAACGGGGAGCAGTGGTTTAGCCGGGAGAAAAGATCAGGCCGGGAGCAAAGGGCGGGTCAGGGGCAGAGGTTTCACCGGAGCAGAGGTTAACCCGGGAGAAAAGATGGGGCTTGGAGAAATGGCGGGCCGGGGGCAGAGGTTTAAACGGGAGCAGAGGTTTAGCCGGGAGAAAAGATCGGGCCGGGAGCAAAGGGCGGGCCGGGGGCACAGGTTTTTACTGGGGCAGAGGTTTAGCCGGGAGAAAAGATGGGGCTTGGCAAATGGCGTGCCGGGTGCAGAGGTTTAACCGGGAGAAAACATCAGGCCGGAAGAAAAGATCATGCCGGGAGCAAAAGGGCGGGCCGGGGGCACAGGTTTGGCCGGGAGCAAAGGTT
Organism: Ornithorhynchus anatinus; assembly: GCF_004115215.2. Classification (NCBI taxonomy): domain Eukaryota; kingdom Metazoa; phylum Chordata; class Mammalia; order Monotremata; family Ornithorhynchidae; genus Ornithorhynchus; species Ornithorhynchus anatinus. Next base: position 55,751 of record NW_024396839.1, read on the forward strand.
TAGCCGGTAGAAAAGTTGGGCTGGGAGCGAAGGGCGGGCCGGGGGCAGAGATCAGGCCGGGAGCAAAGGGCGACCGGGGACACAGGTTTAACCGGGAGAAAACATCAGGCCGGAAGACAAGATCAGGCCGGGAGCAAAGGGCGGGCCGGGGGCACAGGTTTTACTGGGAGCAGTGGTTTAGCCGGGAGAAATGATCAAGCCCACGAGCAAAGGGCGGGCCGGGGCAGAGGTCAGGCCGGGAGAAAACATCAGGCCGGGAGCAAAGTGCGGGCGGGGAAGAGGTTAGCCCGGAGAAAACATCAGGCCGGGAGCAAAGGGCGGGCCGGAGGCGAGGTCAGGCCGGGAGAAAAGAGATGGAGCTGGGAGCAAAGGCGGGCTGGCGGCAGAGGTTTAAACGTGAGAAAAGATCAAGCCGGGAGCAAAGGGCGGGCCGGGTGCAGAGGTTTAAACGGAGCAGAGTTTTAGCCGGGAGAAAAGATCAGGCCGGGAGCAGAGGTTGGGCCGGGAGCAGAGGTTTAGCCGGAGAAAGATCAGGCCGGGAGCAAAGGGAGACCCGCAGAAAAGCGGGGCCGGAGCAAAGATCAGGCCGCAGAAAAGGTTAATCCGGAAGAAAAAGGTAAGGGTCGGGAACACAGGTCAGGCCAGGAGCAGAGGTTAGACCCGCAGAAAAAGTTAGGGCGGAAGAAAAGTCAGACCCCAGAGAAGTTTAGGCCGGAAGAAAAGGTCAGGTCGGGAGCACAGGTCAGAGCTGGGAGCAGAAGTTTAGCCGGAGAAAAGATGGGGCTGGGAGCAAATGGCGGGCTGGGGGCAGACGTTTTACCGGAACAGAGGTTAGCCGGAGAAGAGATCCGGCCGGGAGCAAAAGGGCGGGCCGGGCAGAGGTTTGGCCAGGAGAAAATATGGGCTGGGAGAAAAGGTCAGGCCGGGAGGAAAGGGCAGGCCGGGGGCAGAGGTTTCACCGGAGCAGAGGTTTACCCGGAAGAAAACATCAGGCCGGAGCAAAGGGCGGGCCGGGGCAGAGGTCAGGCCGGGAGAAAAGGTCAGGCCAGGAGCAAAGGCGGGCCAGGGGGAAGGTTAACTGGGAGAGAGGTTTAGCCGGGAGAAAAGATCAGGCCGGAGCAAAGGGGCCGGGGCAAGAACCGGGAGCAGAGGTTTAGCCGGGACAAAGAGATCAGTCCGGGAGCAAAGGGAGTGCCGGGGGCAGAGGTTTA
>NW_024396840.1:0-32706 GCF_004115215.2 Ornithorhynchus anatinus
AAGGGACATCTCAATCATTGCTGCAGTCTGATTTTTAGCTTTTCTTCTTCAAGTAGGTGAATAAGGGTGGCATTTTTGAGATCCTGTGACTTTACCTTTCGGTGATCTATTCCATTGTATCCAGGAGTAAGAAATTTACAGAAACATATACACTGCACACAGCCCTTTGCCTAAAAGGCACCTACGATCTAGGGAGTTATTGACATACAGTAAAAATTAATTCAGTCATTCATATTATTGAATGCTTACATGTGCAAAAGCACTGTACTAAGCGCTGGGGAGAGTACAATAAACAATAACAATAAACAGACCATTCTCTGTCCATGATGAGCTCACAGTTAATAATTAAATTAATACCAAAATTCACCCTACGCTCTTGCTCTCCCCAAGCTCCCAGAATAGAAAAGAAAATTCCCCAACTCTAATATTTAGAAAGATTTCATCCAAACTTCACCTGTTCTTTTGCAATGACCAGTTCCACTGGCCCTGACCACTTAGGAGAGGGAGGAGGAAACTAAGAGAGTTACTTTTTAATGCCCCTCCCTCCCTAATGTGTAAACTAAACTAATTTAATCAGAGATAAGGATTGGGAAGAAAGCACTGATTATACAATCAGGCTTTTAGCTTTTAATAAATGAATTATCCCTCTGTCTTCCCACATAGTTCTCAAGGAGCTCAACATTCCTCATGTTTTATTAAAAAGTCAGCTAGCTTTAAGCAGACTTAACCAAGCTATCTCCTAGCGATTATACAACTAAAAACTCATTCATTCAAATGTATTTATTGGAATGCTTACGTGTGCAGAGCACTGTACTAAGTGCTTGGGAGAGTACAATACAACAATAAGAAGACACATTTCCTGCCCACAGCAAGCTTACAGTTGGATGGGGGGAGACAGACATCAGAACAAAGAAATTACAGGTATGTACAGTAAGTGCTGTGAAGGTTGGGATGGGAGAAGAAAAAAGGAAGCTAGTCAGGACTCTGCAGAAGGAGTGGGAGAAGAGGAATGGTGGGGGGAACTGAGTCTGGGAAGACCTCTTGGAGGAGATGTGCCTTCCATGAGGCTTTGAAGAGGGGGAGAGTAATTGTCTGTCAGTTTAGGAGGGGAGAGGGGGTTCGAAGTTCCAGGCCAGAGGCAAAACATGGGCTGGGGTTAGTGGCTAGATAGGTGAGATGGAGGCAAAGTGAGAAGGTTAGTATTAGAGGGGCAAAGGGTATTGGGCTGTGTTGTAGAAAGGAAAGTAGGGAGTAAGGTAGAACAGGGCAAGGTGGTGGAGTGCTCTCAGGCCAATGGGTGATGAGTTTTTCTTTGATGCAGAAGTGGGTGGAAACCACTGCTGTTTTTTGAGGAAGTGGGATGACTTGTCCTGAAGGATTTGCCGAAAAACTATCCAGTCAGCAGGGAAGAAATGTGGACAGGAGTGGGGAGAGACAGGAGGGTGATGCAGTTATCTAAGCAGGATAGGATAAGTGACAGCAATTAACGTGGTAGCCGTTTGGTTGGAGAAAGAAAGGGTGGATTTTAGCGATGTTGTGAAGGTGGGGACTGAAAGGAATTTAGTGATGGGATTGAGTATGTGGACTTGAATGACAGAGAGAAGTTCCAGGATAAGATGGAAAGTTTCAGGCCCGTGGAGACGGAATGGATGGTGGTGCCAACTACAGTGATGGGAAAATCAGGGGGAGGACAAGGTTTTAGTGGGAAGATAAGGAGTTCTGTTTTGGACATGTTGAGCTGGAGGTGACTGGAGGACATTCAAGGTAGAGAGTCCTTGAAGGCAAGAGGAAATACTAGACTGCAGAGAGGGAGAGGGATCAGGGCCCATTCCCCTTCAACTCAGTGCAATATAAGTAGTTTAAATGAGTGTGCTTTGATGTGAAAACTCAGTAGTTACTTCATGATTGTCTTCTCATGAGGAAACTCAAGCACAAAGCAGTTTAACTGACTTGCCAGAGGCCAGGCAGCAGGGCAAGCTTTGGATCCAGGATTAGAAACCAGGTTCCCCTGAATCCTATCCCTCTACACTATTGTCAAGAGAACAGTCCTGGGAGTCAGAGCATATGGGTTAAAATCCCAGCTCTTGCTATTTGCCTTCTGTGTGACACCGGATGAATCACTTGATTTCTCTGTGCTTCAGTTTGTTCACCTGGAAAATGGGGATTTGATGCCTATTCTCCCTCCGACTTAAATAGTGAGCTCTGTTTGGGACTTGGCATCAGGGACTGTGTCCAACCCTGATTATCTTGTACCTACTCCTAGGCTTAGTACAATGCTTGAAGTGTAGTAACCGCTTAAGACTTATTCATTCGTTCATTCAGTCGTGGTTTGAGTGCTTACAGTAATGCAAAGCACTCTACTGAGCACTTGGGAGAGTACTATATACAAAAAGACACATTCCCTGCTCACAGTGAGCTTACAACCTAGAATGGGAGACAGACATTAATATAAATAATTACAATTGCCTTTTATTTCCAAATCACTGTTAAATATGTGTTTTAATATTTGGTTGTGTGAATAGAAAAAAGGTCTATTTTCCTGTAGATTACCTTATTTAGTCAAATCTCATCCATTCTGTGTCCAGATAGGGTGAATGACAAAATTCCTTTCATTTTCATGGATTAATCAATATAACCTCTGTGTACAGTAATATGAGTTATGGTATTAGGCACTGACAAGATAATATGTACACTTAAATTCAGACACAATCCCGAAATCACACAGAAAGAGACGACAGACACATATGGATATGCTAGGCTAAATTCAACAATCCCAAACAATTTAAAAAATATAAAAGACAGTTCATTCTTTAGCTCTTTGGGCTCCCAACCACTCCAGCCTTTACCCCCCCATTTCACCTTTTAGCAGTTTCTTTCTGTTAAATGTAGATTCAACCCAGCAGGGGCTGTGCTAATTCCATTTCACCTGGGTTCTAATCCTGGCTCTGCCACTTAATTTCTCTGTGCCTCAATTTCTTAATCTATGAAATGAAGAAATGAAATGAAATACTTGTTTTCCCTCCTTAGACCAAGAGCCCCATGCGGAATAGACACCTTGCCTGGTCTAATTATCTTGCATCTACCCTAGTGCTTAAAATAGTTCTTGGCAAGGGGGGTGCATTATCATGGAAATATCATTGCCCCTGGGGAGGATCTCCCCAAGAACCACATTGGTGGGGAAGGGGAGAGGTGGAAGGGGCACAGGGAGGCAGGGGGAGAGGCAGGGTGGAAATCCAGATAAATGGACTTGGGTGAGGGAGGAGGTTGGTTGGCGGGGAGGGGAGATGATGGGATATCTGAAGGGGAAGACAGAGGTGTGTAGAAAAATGAAGAAAAGACCCGCTATTCTCCCTTACTCTCCTTTCCCTCCCTTCCAGGTCTTGCACCCCCTGGAAATGCTACTGTCTGCTCTCTAGGCTCCAGGTGCGAAGGAGACATGTGACTTGGGGAGCTGTAGATGAGAGCACTTTTTCTGTGGGTTTCCTGCAGCCAGCCCTGCAAGGGGAGTGTAGACTAGTCCCTGATGAGTTATATGCCTCAGGGAGGACATCTTCAGCAGTAGGATGGTGGCAGTAAGAGGGGTGCAGGGACTTGGGATGCAGTGTGTAGGATGTCTCAAAGTCTCAAACATGAAAACATAGAAGGCTTTAGTACCCAGCCGAGGTTGACCGGGGCCAGGAGCTCCTAGGGTGATTCCGGGGGTTCTTTCCGCTGGGATTCAGGGCAGAAAAGCACCTATATCATCAAATCCTCCCTGCAGCAGATGTGTGGGGCTTAGGACCATGACTGTGACCCTTCCTCAGAGAGATCACCCAAGAATGGAGACTGAATGCCACTCTTATATGGGTGGTTAGCTCTTGAATGCAAGATGAATGCTAAACTCACCCATCACCACAAACAGAGACACCTGAATTGTCGTGAGTGAGCATGGGAAATCATCAGGCTTGGAGCCATTAACCCTTGTTGCCTAAGTTTCAAAGAGTTTAAGCGGGCTTGGGGCCCAGGATTCAGGCAGCAGAGACTCAAGCTTGGGAGGAGCAGAATGGAAGTCCCAGGAACAAGGCTAGACTCAGATGTGGGGAAGACGGGAGATTAGACCAACAAAGCATAAATGAATTTCCTCCCTTATCAATCATATAAAATCAATCATATAAGCAGCGTGGGAAGCAGTGTGGCCTAGTGGAAAGAGCCCCGGCTTGGGAGTCAGAGGTCATGGGTTCTAATCCTGGCTCCACCACTTGTCATTCGTTCATTCAGTAGTATTTACTGAACGCTTACTATGTGCAGAGCACTATACTAAGCACTTGGAATGTACAATTGGGCAACAGATAGAGACAATCCCTGCCCAATGATGGGCTTACAGTTTAATGAGGGGAGACAGACAAAAACAAGACCAAATAATCATGATAAATAGAATCAAGGGGATGGACATCTCATTAACAAAATAAATAGGGTGATAAAAATATATACAATTGAGCACAGTGCTGAGGGGTGGGGAAGGGAAAGGGGGAGGAGCAGAGGGAAAGGCGGCTTAGCTGAGGGGAGGTGAAGGGGGGAAAGGGGAGGGAGCAGAGGGCAGAGGGGAGCAGAGAGGGAGGAGAGGGAAAAGGGAAGCTCAGTCTGGGAAGGCCTCTTGGAGGAAGTGAGCTCTCGTTGTGTGACTTTGGGCAAATCACTTAACTTCTCTGTACCTCAGTCACCTCCTCTATAAAATGGGGATTAAGACTGTAAGCCCCATGTGGGACCACCTGATTATCTCATATCTACCCCAGCACTTAGAAAAGTGCTTGGCACATAGTAAGTGCTTCACAAAATTGGAGTGAATGACTATTATGTGCCACGGGGTAATAATATAAAAATGATTTGGGAGAAGCGACATGGCTTAGTGGATAGATCACGGACTTGGGAGTCACGAGGTCATGGGTTCTAATCTTGGCCCTCCCAATTGTCTGCTGTGTGAGTTTGGGCAAGTCACTTCACTTCTTGTGCCTCAGTTATCTCATCTGTCAGATGGGGATTGAGACTGTGAGCCCCTCATGGAACAGGGACTGTCTCCAACCCAATTTGCTTGAAACCACCCCAGCACTTAGTACATTGCCTGGCACATAGTAAGTGTTTAACAAAGACCACAGTTATTATTATTATTATTATTAATGTAGGGATGTCTAATTCCCACTTATCCATTTTCTCCCAGATTTCAGTAAAATACTCTGAACATGATTAGTGCTTGATAAGTAATAATACTGATGGTATTTGTGGAGTGCTTAAATGTGCCAAGCACTGTTCTAAGCACTGTCTTAAGCACTGTTCTAAGATAGAAGGTAATCAGGTTGTCCCACCTGAGGCTCACAGTCTTAGTCCCCATTTTACAAATGGGGAACTGAGGCACAGAAAAGTGAAGTAACTTGCACAAACTCACATAGCAGATAGGTTGCAGGAGCGGGATTAGAACCCATGACCTCTGACTCGCAAAACCCGGGCTCTTTCCACTGAGCCTCGCTGCTTCTTGTACTATTACTGCTTCTAACTGGGGAATGTTTCTGGAAGAGCTGGGGCTTTAGTTAGAAGCTTGAAGGTAGATTTGGAACGCAATACAGGACTTGATAAATTCTTGAGGTGACTATATGTTTATAGTAGGCTAAAGCCCTCCTGAGAGCTCACCTCCTCCAGGAGGCCTTCCCAGACTGAGCCCCCTTTCCCTCTGCTCCCCCACCCCTCCCTTCCCCAGTCCCGTTCCTCCCACCATCTGCTCTTCCCAAATCCCCACCCCAAAGCACTGTGCATATTTGTATATGTTATTTATTACCCTATTTATTTTGATAATGAGGTGTATATCTCTATGATTCTCTTTATCTTGATGGTGTAGTTTTGTTTTGTTTTGTTCTGTTTTGCTTTGCTGTCTGTCTCCCCAGTTTAGACTGTCAGCCCGTTATTGGGCAGGCATTTCTCTATCTGTTGCCGAATTATACATTCCAAGTGCTTAGTACAGTGGTCTGCACATAGTAAGTGCTCAATAAATACTATTGAATGAATGAATAAATATCATTATTATTATTTGTATAATCAATCATTTAAAATTATCAATCATATCAAATACATTATCTCTTGTCAGTATACATCTTAATCAAGTAGAGGGAAATAGCAAGATAAAATAACTGATATTGAATGAGTGAAACAAGTCAGATATAATCTGAAACAAAGCAGACGTATTCCTGCTTTCCATGCTGCTGGCACTGACACTTTCTTTTCCTTTTGGTCTCCTATCTCCAGACTACCAGCTATGCAAGGAAGGAGAGGGAATTGGTGAAAATGTAGGTGGGAGGACTTTTTATTTGGTTTACCTGGTAATTGATGAACTTCTGTGGAGAGTGGGTCATGATTACCAAACGTGACAGGGACAAATAAACTTTGATACAAGAGGTTACTTGGAATAGAGGTGACATCTGGTGGAAGTTGTCCACCTATAGTTAAGTATAAAGTTCTATTTTGCACACTTGGTTCTGTCAAAACCATAATGTAAGTTTTCCCTATGCATTTTAGCTGGAATACCATTAGGAATTTAGGGAATTTTCTTCCAGGAATGCAACTGGTTTGGAAACACACAATGCAATCTTCAGAGAAACAGTGAGCAAGCACCCAGGGTAATAGAGTGCGAATAATTCTTAGCATGGGATTTTACAAGGAAGCTCCTGAACTTTCAGAGAAATTGGTGTTATTTGAAGGAGCTTGTATTAGCCAGTGAAATTCACTTATGGATGCTTGTGTGGCTGAAAATGCTAATGTGTCCCCCCTGTCCTCATTGTGACCACACTGTGCATACACCATGCTAACCGGTTAGTTGTTTGCAGAATTGATGATGTTTCTTTGCTTCCACATTAGCTTATGGTCTTCTAAGAGATTCTGCTCAAAAATGGCCTCTACTTTTTTGTGATATTTGTTAAGTGCTTACTATGTTTCAAGCACTGTTCTAAGCTCTGGGGTAGTTACAAATGAATTTGGTTGGACACAGTCCCTGTCCTACATGGGGTTCCCAGTCTTATTCCCCATTTTACAGATGAGGGAACTGAGGCACAGAGAAGACAAGTGGCGGAGTGGGATTAGAACCCACGACCTTCTGACTCTCAGGCCCGTGGTCTATCCACTAGGCCACACTCCTTTCTTGATTGCATGGGTTCATGCTGTTCTGTTGCTACCCTGTTGGCTGCTGGTTTTCAGGAATGATGTCACATTGTCAAAAGCTTTATTTTACAGCTTCCTAGAAATGTTTCTCCTGTTCCACTTGTTTTTGGTGTTCTTTAAATGACATTTTCAACTGTTTGCTCTCCAATGGCTTCTTCCTCACTGCCTTCAAACATGGCCATGTCTTACTTACTTACTTAAAAAAATCCTCCCTGACCTCACTGTTCCCTCCAGTTATCACCCCATCTCCCTCCTACCATTTGTCTCCAAACTTCTTGAGTGAGTTATCTATAACTGCTGTCTCAAATTCCTCTTCTCCAATTCTCTCCTTGACCCCCTCCAATCTGGCTTCCGTCTCCTTCACTCCATAGAAACCACTCTCTCAGAGGCTGCCAAAAATCTCCTTCTTGACAAATCCCAACGGCCTCTACTCCATCCTAATCCTCCTCGACATCTCAGCTGCTTTCGACACTCTACCACCCCCTCTTCCTGGAAACATCCAACCTTGGCTTCCTATGTCTCTAGCTGCTCAGTCTCCTTCATGGATGCCTCCTCTGCCTCCGATCCCCTAACTGTGAGTGTTCCAAGGTTCAGTTCTGGGTCCCCTTCTTTTCTCCTTCTATACCCACTCCCTTGGAAACTCACTCTCTCACTTGGCTTCAATAAACACCTATAGGCAGATGATTCCCAAATCTACATTTCCAGCCCTGATCTCTCTCTCTTTCTCTCTTTCTCTCTCTCTGCAGTCTCAAATTTCCTCCTGCCTTCAAAACATCCCTTCTTGGATATGTGACCATCACCTCAAATTTACCACGTCTAAAGTAGAAAGCCTTGTCTTCCCACCAAACTCTCTCCTTCCATTGACTTTCCATCGCTGTACCCCCATCCTTACTGTTTCACAAGTCCTTAACCTCAACATTATTCTTTGCTCCTCTCTTTTCTTCAATCCACCTATTCAATCCATCACTACATCATTTTAGTTTCGTCTTCACAATATCGCTAAAATCCACCCTTTACTCTTCATCCAAACTGCTACCACATTATTCCAAGCACCTATCTTAGCCCACCTTGATTACTGTACCAAGCTCCTTGCTGACCCCTGAGCCTTCTGTCTCTCTCCACTCCAATGCATAACTTCATTTTGCTGTCTGGATCATTTTCTACAATAACATTCAGGCCACATTTCTTCACTCCTCAAGAACCTCCAAGCGTTTTCCATCCACCTCTGCCTTACCATCAGCTTCGAAACACTCAATCACCATGCCCCTCCTACCTCGCTCACCCCCCTCTCTCCTTCTGCATCCCAGCCTGCACACTCCGCTCCTCTGCTGCTAATTTCCTCACTGTGTCTCCTTTTCAACTGTCCCACCATAGACCCTTGGGCCATGTCCCGGCTTCTGGCCTGGAATGCCCTCCCTCCTCAAATCTGCCAAACAATCACACTTCCCCCCTTCAAAACTCTTTTAAAGACTCACCTCCTCCAGGAGACCTTCCCAGATTAAGCCCCCCCACCACCCTGACTCGCTCCCTTTTGCTCTACCCCACTCCCCGCGCCACAGCACCTGAGTATATGTACTTATCTATAACTCTATTTATATTAATGCCTGTTTTACTTGTTCTCTTGTGTGTATATATCAATAATTCTATTTATTTATATTGATGCTCATGATGCCTGTTTACTTATTTTGATGTTTGTCTCTCCCCTTCTAGATTGGGAGCCCACTGTGCGCAAGGATTGTCTCCGTTTGTTGCTGAATTGTACTTTCCAATTGCTTAGTATTGTGCTCTGCATACAGTAAGTGCTCAGTAAATATTTACTGAATGAATGAATGAATGAATGAATTCTCTAATCCTAATCTCCTAACTGTACCTAGATCTCATCTATCTCACTGTCGACCTCTCACCCATGTCCTGCCTCTGGAATGCCCTCCTTCTTCAGATTCGGCAGACATTTACTCTAAGCCATGTCAAAGCCTTATAAAAGGCACATGTCCTTCAAGAGGCCTTCCCCGACTAAGTCCTCTTTTCCCTTTTCTTTCACTCCCTTCTGTGTTGCCCTGACTTGCTCCTTTTATTCATCTCTTCTCCTAGCCCCAGCACTTATGCACATAACTGTAATTTATTTATATTAATGTCTGTCTCCCTTTCTAGACTGGAAGTTGGCTGTGGGCAGGGAATATGTCTATTATATTTTTATATTGTACTCTTTCAGCTGGTTAGCACAGTGCTCTGCACACAGTAAATATGATTGACTGACTGACATGATAGTCTATGAGAGAAGTAATGTTACTAATGGGAACAGAATGGGCCCCTTTCAGAATAGAGACTATGCCTGGCCTAATTATCTGTTATCTACCCTAGTGCTTGGGAACAGTGCTTGGCAGGGGAGGTGCATTATCATGGAAATATCATTGCCCCTGGGAGGGTCTCCCCAAAACTACATTGGTGGGTAAGCGGGGGAGATGGAGGAGACATGGGGGGGTGCGAGAGGGGAAATCCAGAATAAACAGACTTGGGTGAGGGAGGAGGATGGGAGTCGGGGTGGGAAATCTGAAGTGGAGATTGAAGTGTGCAGAAAAGGAAGAAAAGACATTACTCTCCTCTCCCTCCCTTCCAGGCCTGGCATCCCCTGAAAACGTCACTGTGTGTGTTGTCTAACGGCAAGTTTTAGAAAACCCCACTAGCTTGTAAAGTTACTTGTCATTCAGATCAATCAATATATCAGTTATAATAATGTTGGTATTTGTTAAGCGCTTACTATGGGCAGAGCACTTTTCCTAAGCACTGTGATAGGCACAGGGTAATCAGGGTTGTCCCACGTGAGGCTCAGTCTTAATCCCCATTTGACAGATGAGGGAACTGAGGCTTAGGGAAGTTAAGTGACCTGCCCAGAGTCACACAGCTGACAAGTTATCTTAAATGTCCATTTACTGCATGCCCAACACTGTACTAATTGCTTAGGAAAGTGTCTTAGGGTGGAGGTGGTGGGAATGTTAAAGCACTAGGAAGTATGAACTCAAGTGTGGCTTACTGAAGATATGAATTTAGTAGAGTTTTGAAAAATAGAGAGTGATGTCCATCAGCTATAAAGTAGGCAGGAATTCCAATTAAGAGGACATGAATAAGGGTCCTATGGCAAAGAGAGGAGGAACAGGATGGAAAACAAAACTGTGTGGGCTGATTTGTCTATCATTCAAAAAGAACCTAGGAGTCCTGATGTGAGAAAGAGAGGGAGAGAGAATGTTTCTGAAATATCAAAACTCAGTACCCTTCCCTGGCCCTAATGACCATCCCCCAACCATCCCATTGCTGCTGCTGCTCCCAGAGTAAATGCCTAAATCCATAGCCTGCCGGACAGAGAGGAACAGCAAGAAGAAAAAACTGAAGCACCTCTCAGAAGTCATGTTTGCTCCTTAGCCCAGGAAAGATAGAAGCCAAGCTCACCAAATGTCCCACTCTTCATTTTGCCCAGCTGCACAAGAGTCCTTGTCTGAGAGACTGTCAGAGAGGAGATCACCATCCTTCCTCTTTCCCAGCTCTGGCCCTTTCTTGGTTTAAACCATAGTTGTTGTTTCCTAGGCAACAAAAAAGGAGCTGACATAGGGCAGCTGCTTATCAGGTGATCATTGAGGATTTTCACCTGATCAAGGGTCAGGTGAATTAGCAAAATCTCCTAGTCTTTCATGGAATTGTGTGTAGCCCTCAGTTAAGTCAAGATCTTCAGAGCTGAAGTGCTCTCCAACCTTGCCCATGGCTGGGAGGTAGGAACTCTACACAGTCGCCACAGCATTATGGGCTCAGCTTAACATCAAGTGGTACGACTGGATCATAAATGAAGTCATCTCCTAGTATTAAAGCTATGCTCAGCACAACATAATTAAACTAGGTGAGGCAAGTGAGAACAGGCCAATTAATTAATCATTCAGTGGTGCTGTGTTCTTCTGAGATTTATTTACCCTAATGCTCTCTCCCATTCATTTAGAACAGTGGTCTGCATGCAGTGAGTGTTAAATCATTCGATCAACCAATCAATTGTTGAGGGATTTACTATGTGCAGAGCACTGTACTAAGCACGTGGGAGAGTACAGTATAATGAATTTGGCACAGGGTTCCCTGCCCAAAATGACTTTAGACACTCTAATACCTTTGAGAATGGTAATGTATTGAGCACTTGCAATGTGCAAAGTACTGTACTAAATGCTTGGAGAGTACAAAACAATGGTTTCCTGCCTACATTAATACAGTCTAGAGGGGGAGACAGCTGTTAAGATAAATAGCTTATGGATAACAGTACAGGTGCTGGGGACCTGTTAGGGGGTGAATTTCAAACCCTTAAAGGTATACATCCAAGTACAGAAGTGACATCGAAGGGAGAGGGAGGAGGGTAAAGAGGGCTTAGTGAGGCTTGACATTCTGTTAAGGCCGATGAGAGACGAGGAGGTTTGTGACCTAGCTTTACCATGCAACAAACCACGTTTTTCAGCATTATAGAAAGAAAACATTGGCTAGCATGCACAAATCATTAATCATAAAGGATCCTGCTTCCATTAAGCCCTCTAACCCAGAGGTGATGAGATTAAAACCTCAACCCATGGCAATGAAATTTCTCCTACCTTGAGATGATTCAGTCCAGGTACGCCTTGAGACCAACGTGGGTCAGGAGTGTGTGACTGTGTGTATGGAAGGAAATCAGTGAGGTGATGCAGAAGGGGTGAATTAACTTGCTTTCAAGAGGTTGGGCAACCACTGGAGCCTTTTAAGGAGTAGGGAGACATAGAATGAATGAGTTTTTAGAAAAATGATCTGGGCAGCAGAGTGAAGTATGGACTGCAGAGGGGAGAGACAGAAGGGAGAGAGCTCAGGAAAGAGGTTGGTGAAGTAATCAAAGTGAGATATAAAGTAGAACTGACAATATTTGGTGACAAAGTGAATAGATGGGTTTATTGAGAGAGATGAATAGAGGATAATGTGAAATTTATGGGCTTATGAGATAGGGAGGATAGCACGGTTGAGAAACCATGTGGCTTAATGGGAAAAAGCCCAGTCTTGAGAGTCAGAAGATGTGGGTTCTAATCCCAGCTCACCACTTGTTAGCTGTGAGATTTTTGGCCAAGCCACTTAACTTCTCTGAGCCTCAGTTACCTTCTCCTTAAAATGGGGATTAAGAGTGTGAGCCTCTCGTGGTACAACCTGCTTAACTGGTATCCACCCCAGTGCTTTAGAAAAGCACTTAGGCACATAGTAACCACTTAACAAATACCATTATTATTATGATGGTTGCCTACAGTGATGCAGTAAGACAAAGGGATGACAGCATTGGTTGGGAAGATGAGTTTCGTTTTGGACATGTAAAGTGTGTGGTGTCAATGGAACATCCAGGTACAGATGTCCTGATGGCAGGAGAAAATGCAAGACCGCAGAGGAGAGGTGAGAACTGGAGAGAGAAATTTGGGAATCATCCATTTGATAGTTGAAGCTATGGGAGTGAATGAATTCTCCAAGGGAGTGGGAATAGATGGGGACCCAGAACTGAGCCATGAGGCACTCCCATTTTTAGAGGGTGAGGGGTAGAGGAGGAGCCTGTGAAAGAGATGAGAAGTAGTCAGACAGCTAGGAGAAGAACGAGGAGAGGGCAGGGTCAATCAAGACCAGACATTATTTCCAGGAGAAAGGGGTAGGCCACAATGTCAAAAACAGCTGAAAGGCCGAGGACGATTACAATGGAGTACACAGCACTGGACCTGGCAAGAAGAAGGTCATTGGTGGCCATAAAGAGGGTAATTTCTGTGAAGTGAAGGTGCCTGAAGTCAGTCATATTTGAGAAAGTCAAGGAGAAGATTTGAAGAGAGGAAATGCAGACAACAGGTTTAGACAAGTCACTCAAGGAGATTGGAGAGGTATGGTAGGAGGGATAGCTGGCAATTCCTGGAGGGAGTTATGCAGTAAAGGGAGGAGGTTTTTTAGGATAAGGGGTACCAAAGAATGTTTTAAAACAGAGGGGGCAAAACCTCCGGAAATTGACTGGTTGAATATGTCACTCAGGGAGGGAAGAAGGGAGGGGGTAATTTCTTCGATAAGGTACAAAGGGAAGGGATCATTCAGTCAATCGCGTTTTCATTCATTCAATCATATTTATTAAGAACATACTGTGTGCAGAGCACTGTCCTAAGTGCTTGGGAAAGTACAGTACAACAATGAACGGTGACAATCCCTGTCCATAACTAGCTCACATTCTAGAAGTGGGGAGATAGACATCAATACAAATAAATTAAATTACAAATATGTACATAAGTGCTGTGGGGCTGGGAGGAAGAGCAAAGAGTCGGAGATAGATTCTGAGAGAAGACTAGAGATGTCCTCTTGAGAGACTTCAAGGAATGATGGGAGAATCAAGAGGGTGCAGGAGTAACCTGGGACTGGAGAGGACTTCAGAGAAATCTTGTATGAGGCCAGGTCATTAGGGGCAAGTGATAGTGGCGCAGGAGACCAAACAGAGCATAATTGATTTAGAAAATGGGAAAGCATCAGAAGATTGGAGAGGTCTCTCTGGGGAATAGAAGAGATTTGCAGCAGTGGGTTGAGGGAGAGAAGGCAGGTGAGGAATGGGTGGTCACATAGAGGAATTTCCAAGTTGGTAATGTTACTCTGTTATCCATAGCAGGAAGGTGAGCCCCAGGCTGCTTTCACCGTGGAACCAACACAGGGCCCTGCCTGCCACCTTCTCATCTGTCATCACCCACCCCCCCCAGGGGCCACAGAGCCCCCCACAAAGAGCTCAGACTGACACAGAGGTGGTGAGGGAGACTGACCTGGGACCAAGGGAGAGTAGAAACACCAAGTGGAAAACTTGAGCTGTTGCAGGACTGGAGCCTCCTTTGCCGTCTCCTCAGAGTTCATGGTCCTTGTGCCGGGCCCTCTTCAACTACATCTCACCTGCATTACATATTCTGAAGTCAAACTGTGGGTGGTATTAAGCCCATCCCACCCTGGGTGTCTCCATTTCCCTCTGACTCCCCAGAACTAAGCCCCCTGGCTACAGAGACCCCTTGCACCCTGGATTCCAATGGGGGTCCAACACGGCATTTCGGCTTCACCCAGTGCTCAAACCCCGGAATCTGGCCACAATGTAATAGGGAACCGATGGTGTCAATTTTAATGTGCCCCATTAGGTCAAGGTCAAGGAAGATTAAGACTTGGCCAGAAGGGGATTATTTGAGTTGGAGGGTGAGATTGCAGTAGTTGGGTGTGGTGAGAGAGTGAGCAGGGAAAGAAAACAGATAACAGAAGGTCGAGAAGAGATTTGATGTCAAAGAATCAAAGGCAACAGGTGTAAATAATCTCTTCCAAGGATCTGGGCAAGAATGGGAGCAGAGAGTATGACCAGTAACGGGAGGGTGTAGTGAGGTTAAGGGTTGGCTTTTTTTAATCATGGGTGAAACGAAACCATGTTTAAAGGCTGAGGGGAAGAAGCCAGTTAGAACAAGGTGTTGATGATGGCAATAAGGGAGGGAAGGAGAGAAGAGATAAGTTCATTTTTCCAGTTAGAGGGGATGGTGGTCCATGACAGAGGTGGAGGAGAAGGATTTTAAGAGCAGAGAGGGGATTCTCTTGGGAGACAGCTGGGAAGGAAGAAGATGTGGGCAGGAAAGCTTTGAGAAGGCCCTCAGGAGATGTTTGTGTGTGAAGGACTCTCTGTGGCCAGCAATGTAGTTAGTGAGGTCATTGGGGATTAAAGAGGGAGGAAGTGGGGTATTGGAAGCTTCAAGAGGGAATTAAAAGTTTGAAGTAGTAGGTGTTAAAAACAGCATTCTGAGCATAGCAGCTCTTGATCTAAATGACTTTGTTTTTGTCTCAGGAAGTCCCCCATTTCAGGTGGAATGAATATCACATCTGCAAATTCCAAATTCCAAATTCAGGGGGACAGGAGATTGCTTCTTACCCAAAACAGATAAGGCCTGCTTGAAGAGTCTCTTCTGTCATTGAAGAAAACACACTTGTCCGAGTTCTTTTGTGATTGGCTACTTCTCCTATATGTTGCAAATAAAGGCACAGCCACACAGGAGAGGGGGCCGTTGTGTCACTCGTACCTCTCCGCAGGTGAACCAGCACTCGGTCACCTTCCTTCCTTTTCTGATCTATCCAACACTGTCTCTGAGTGTTGCTTTTCCTTGCTTGAGTCACCACCTTGGGTTCAATTCCTCACTGCCTTTTAGTTCCATTCCCTTTTCGAGTACAGTAGGTGCGGGCCATGGGTGAAGGAACAAGTGAGCGAGATGGGAGTAGCATTGTTTAGCAGTGCAAAAAGGGCAGAGTTGTAGCCTGTTCTCAGACTTTGGTCTCATGGGGAAACCAGTGTCCTCTGCCTAATACCGTTCATTTCTGTTTCTCAGTCCCTCTGACTCTATACATTTCCTTCTATAGAGCTTCCAATCTTCTCTACTTCTCTACATTTCCCATTTCCATCTCTTTAAGTCTTATTTCTCTCTGTTTCCCTCTCTCTTTGATTCAATCTCTTTGTCTCTTTGAGCCAGTTCCTCTGTCTCTCAGTATCCACCTGTCTCTGAATTGCTATCCATTTTGATAGATATGTTTCTTTACCATTATCTTTCTTAAAATCTGAGTTTCATTCTGACTTTATTCCTGATTCTCTGTGTCTTGCTCTACCTACACCTCTGTTTACCAGGCACTATCTCACTCTCCTCTCACGTTCTCATCTTTAGGAACTCCCTTCAATTCTCCTGGAAAATAGTTGGAGTTCTGGGGTAGGCACCAGGTTTGGGGAATAAAATGGGCAGATTCAGGCACACCGGTGGCTTATCTTGCCTGTTGTACTGGAGTCCTCTGGTAGAGTGGAAACATGTTACACCCTTTCACCCATGTTGGTTTTTGCACAGGGCCCTGCAGAGGACGTTTCACTGTGACTGCAGCAACTACACAGTGCTACACTGCCAACCCCAAACCTCCCTGCCCTCTTGGAAAGCAGCACTCACAGAATCTCCAGCTCTGAAGTCATGTGACAGCTCTGTGGGCAGGCAGATGTGGAATAAGTTTCAAGGAAAGGGGCTCTGACATTTACCGTTTCATGTCCCAGACCACACGCTTTGCTCCTCTACTGCTAACCTTCTCACTGTACCTCCATCTCATTTTTCTCCCCGCCAAGTTCTCGCCCACATCCTGTCTCTGGCCTAGAACACCTTCCCTACTCATATCCGAGAGACAATTACTCTCCCTCCTTCAAAGCCTTATTGAAGGCACATCTCCTCCAAGAAAACTTCCCTGACTAAATCCTCTTTTCCTTTTCTTCAACTCTCTTCTGCGTTGCCCTGAATTGCTCCCTTTATTCATCCCCCTCCAAGCCCCACAGCACTTAGGTACATATCTGTAATTTCTTTATTTATATTAATGTCTACCTCCCCCTTTAGACTGTATGCTCATTGTGGGCAGGGAATGTATCTGTTATACTGTGATACCGTACTGCCCTGAGTGGTCTGCACTCAGTAAATGCTCACTAAACACCATTTACTGACTGACTGAGGTCAATTTCTTTCATTAGACCAAATCTATATGAATCATGGGTGAACAGTTCTCAGCTTGAGACATGTTTCTTCCCTTTCATCCTCACTCATACCCAAGTCATGTCTCCCCAGCTGAAATTTTATTGGTGTCCTGCTGAGGCTCAGGAGGAGTCTGTGCAGAGGAGCAGACTTTGGTTCTCTTCACCCCTGAGATTATTCCCTCAGTTTATGATGTCAATGGGGTTCTGCGCATCTTTTCTCTCTCCCCTGGACTTTAGCCCATCCCAGGGATTTTAGCCTGTAATCCATCCTGGAATAGGTAGAAGGTCAGGGGGACAGGGTAATAATATCTTGATTTTATTTATCTCTTATTTTCAGAGCACTTCCCAATTACTTGGTTATTTTTGCCCTCACAACAATTTTGCCTGAGACATAGATGCTATTATCCTCATTTTGTGGATAGGGAAACTGAGACATGGAGAGATTAGGCATCAGAGACAGGATTCGAGACTGTTCCTCTGACTCCCAGATCCCATTCTCTTTCCACTTCACCAGGCAGCCATTCCAAGTCTCAGGAACTGAGGGTTGCCATTGGTGAACACATTAGTGGGTGAGGCTTCTTAAAGGTTACTCATCTACTGTCACCTGGATGGGAAGTGGTTTTTTTTAAATATTTGTTAAGCGCTTACTATGTGCCAGGCTTTGCACTAAGTTCTGAGGTAGATATAAGAACATTAGGTTGGACAAACCCTTGTCCCACATGGGGCTCTTATTCTAGATAGGAGAGAGGAGGACTTCATCCTCATTTTATAGATGAGATAACAGAGGCACAGATAATTTCAGTGATTTGCCCAAGGTCACCCAGCAGAAAAGTCACTTAGCTGGAATTAGAATCCAGGTCCTCTGACTCCCAGGCCTATAGTCTTTCCTCTTGGCCATGCTACTTCCAGCACTGCTTACAATCAACTGCTTATCTTCCTGATTTTGGACTTCTAGTGCAGTCATCTGTGTACAATAATCTTGAATGACTATTTCTTGGACTTTAGAAGAGGCTTTGAGTCTGTTGAGATGGAAGACTTTCCCAGAGAAGAGAAAGCGTATTCTAAATCTGCATCCTCTTGTTGGATCTTCCATATGGCTGCATAGAATAGGTTGAACGG
Organism: Ornithorhynchus anatinus; assembly: GCF_004115215.2. Classification (NCBI taxonomy): domain Eukaryota; kingdom Metazoa; phylum Chordata; class Mammalia; order Monotremata; family Ornithorhynchidae; genus Ornithorhynchus; species Ornithorhynchus anatinus. Next base: position 17,855 of record NW_024396840.1, read on the forward strand.
GATCAGGCCCACTAAACATCCCTGCTTTACTCCACTGGCAAGGGGGAAAGGCTCAGATGGGACACTCTCGGCTCTTACCCGAACAGCCATGCCTTCAGGAAGCAGTCTCAGGATCTTGATGAACTTTACAAGACAGTCAAATTTCCTGAGCAATTTCCAGAGACCTGATCTGCAGATTCCAGTGTGGCTCAGTGGAAAGAGCCCTGGCTTAGGAGTAAGGGGTCATGGGGTCTAATCTCGGCTCTGCCGCTTGTCAGCTGTGTGACTTTGGGCAAGTCACTTAACTTCTCTGTGCCTCAGTTAGCTCATCTGGAAAATGGGGATTAAGACTGTGAGCCCCACATGGGACCTGATTACCCTGTATCTACCCCAGCGCGTAGAACAGTGCTCTGCACAGAGTAAGCTTTTAACAAATACTAATTGAAGCAGCGTGGCTCAGTGGAAAGAGTGCGGGCTTGGGAGTCAGAGGTCATGGGTTCTTATCCCGGCTCCACCGCTAGTCAGCTGTGTGACCTTGGGCAAGTCAATTAACTTCTCTGTGCCTCAGTTACCTCATCTGTCAAATGGGGATTAAAACTGTGAGGCCCACGTGGGACCTTGTATTCCCCCAGCGCTTAGAACAGTGCTTTGCACATAGTAAGCGCTTAACAAATACCACAATTTATTTATTTTTATTCATTTATGATTATTCATTCATTCATTCAATCAATCGTAATTATTGAGCTCTTACAGTGTGCAGAGCACTGTACTAAGCACTTGAAAAGCACAATTCGACAAGAAATGTTTGGAAAGCACAATTGGACAAGAAATAGAGACAATCTCTAGCCAACCACGGGCTCACAGTCTAGAAGAGGGAGACAGACAACAAGACAGAACAAGTAGACAGGCAATACCATCAAAATAAAGAGAGCCATAGATGAATGCACATCATTAATAGAGTAATAAGTAATATATACAAATATACACAAGTGCTCTGGGGAGAAGAAGGGGGAAGAGCAGCGGGAGTAGGGACAATGGGGAGGTGAGGAGGAGTAGAGGGAAGCGGCGGGGGAGTAGTCCGGCAAGTCTGGAAAATGGGGAGTTCAGTCTGGCAAGTCCTCTTGGAGGAGGTGAGCTCTAAGTAAGGTTTTGAAGAGGGGAAGAGAATTAGTTTGGCGGAGGTGAGGAGGGTGGGCGCGTTCCAGGACCATGGGGGATGTGGCCCAGGGGTTGACGGCGGGATAGGCAAGAACGGGGGACGGTGAAGAGGTGGGTGGCAGAAGAGCGGAGCAGGCAGTAGAAAGAGAGAAGGGAGGAGAGGTAGGATAGGGCAAAGTGATGGAGAGTTTTGAAGCCTAGAGTGAGAAGTTCTCGTTTCGTGCAGAGGTCGATAGGCAACCACTGGAGGATTTTAAGAAGGGGAGTGACATGCCCAGACCGTTTCTGCAGGAAGATGAGCCGGGCAGCAGAGTGAAGAATAGCCTGGAGCAGGGAGAGAGAGGAGGAAGGGAGATCAGAGAGAAGGCTGACACAATAATCCAGCCGGGATATTATGAGACCCTGTAACAATAAGACAGCCGTATGGGTAGAGAGGAAAGGGCGGATCTTGGCGGTATTATAAAGGTGAGACCGGCAGGTTTTGGTGAAGGATTGGATGTGTGGGGTGAACGAGAGAGCTGAGTCCAAGATGACACAGAGGTTGTAGGCCTGAGAGTCGGGAAGGATGGTCGTACCATCCACAGTGATAGGGAAGTCAGGAAGAGGACAGGGCTTGGGAGGAAAGATGAGGAGCTCAGCTTTGGACATGCTGAGTTTTAGGTTGCGGGCAGACATCCAGGTAGAGACATCTTGAAGGCAGGAGGAGATACGAGCCTGAAGGGAGGGAGAGAGGACAGGGGCAGAGATGTAGATCTCTGTGTCCTCTGCATAGAGAGCAGCAGAGCGAAGTATAGACAGAAGTGGGGAGAGACAGGAGGATGGGAGATCAGAAAGGAGATGGATCCTGATTCATTCATTCATTCAATAGTATTTACTGAGCGCTTACTATGTGCAGAGCACTGTACTAAGTGCTTGGAATGTAAAATTCGGCAACAGATCGAGACAATCCCTGCTCATTCACGGGTTTACAGTCTAATCGGAAAGATGGACCTAGACAAGACAATATAATCACTAGAAATACAATCAAGGGGATGTACACCTCATTAACAAAATAAATAGGGTAATAAAAATATATACAAATGAGCACAGTGCTGAGGGGAGGGGAAGGGAGAGGAGGAGGAGCAGAGGGCAGAGGGAGAGAAGAGAGGGAGCAGAGGGAAAAGGGGAAACTCAGTCTGAGAAGGCCTCCTGGAGGAGGTGAGCTCTCAATAGGGCTTTGAAGAAGGGAAGAGAGTTAGTTTGGTGGAGGTGAGGAGGGAGGGCATTCCAGGACAGCTGCAGGATGTGGGCCAGAGGTTGACGGCTGGATAGGCGTGAACGGGGGACGGTGAGGAGGTGAGCAGCAGAGGAGTGGAGCGTGCAGCGTGAGCAGTAGAAAGAGAGGAGGGAGGAAAGGTAGGAGGGAGCAAGGTGATGGAGAGTCTTGAAGTCAGAAGAGTGAGAAGTTTTTGTTGTGTGTGGAGGTTAATAGGCAACCACTGGAGGTTTTTAAGGAGGTTTTAACATGCCCAGATCGTTCCTACAGGAAGATGATCCAGGCAGTGGAATGAAGAATAGACTGGAGTGGGGAGAGACAGGAGGAAGGGAGATCAGAGAGAAGGCTGACACAATAATCCAGCCGGGATATTATGAGAGAATAATGATTCTGATCGTATCGAATGCTTGGTTAAGGTCTAAGAAAACCGTGCAGAGGTACTAGAGCTGTGCCCCCCACTTCTCCTGTTGTGCTGCACAGCACAGTTTTTCCACTGTTCCATGCTGTGGTCTGAAGGCACACTGTGACTCTGGGAGCAGCCTGTTGGCACTCTTCTTCACCAGCCAAAACATAGGATTCCTCTGATTAGGACCTTGCCAGGTATGGAGAGCAAGGGGACATCTCAATCATGACTGCAGTCTGATTTTTAGCTTTTCTTCTCCAAGTAGGTGATGAGGGTGGCATTTTTGAGATCCTGTGACTTTTCTTCAGTGATCTATTCTATTGTATACCAGGAGTAAGAAAATTTACAGAAAAACATATACACTGCACACAGCCCCTTGCCTAAAAGGCACCTACAATCTAGGGACTTATTGAAATACAGTAAAAATTAATTCAGTCATATTTATTGAGTGCTTACATGTGCAAAAGCACTGTACTAAGCGCTGGGGAGAGTACAATAAACAATAACAATAAACAGACACATTTTCTGTCCACGATGAGCTCACAGCAAATAATAAATTAATACCAAAACTCACCCTAAGTTCTGCTCTCCCCAAGCTCCCAGATTATAAAAGAAAATTCCCTTACTCTCTTAGTATTTAGAAGGATTTCATCCATACTTCACCTGTCTTTTGCAATGACCAGTTCCACTGGCCCTGACCACTTAGGAGAGAGAGGAGGAAACTAAGGGAGTTACTCTTTAATGCCCCTCCCTCCCTAATGTGTAAACTAAACTAATTTAATCAGAGATAAGGATTGGAAAGAAAACACTGATTATACAATCAGGCTTTTAGCTTTTAATAAATGAATTATCCCTCTGTCTCCCACATAGTACTCAAGGAGCTCAACATTCCTCATATTTTATTAAAAAGTCAGTTAGCTTTAAGCAGACTTAACTAGGCTATATCCTAGCGATTATACAACTAAAATTCATTCATTCAAACATATTTATTGAGTGCTTACTGTGTGCAGAGCACTGTATTAAGTGCTTGGGACCGTACAATACAATAGTAAAAGGACACATTTCCTGCCCACAGCAAGCTTACAGTCAGGATGGGGGGAGACAGACATCAGAACAAAGAAATTATAGGTATGTACATAAGTGCTGTGAGGCTGGGATGGGGGAAGAAAAAAGAAAGCTAATCAGGACTCCGCAGAAAGGACTGGGAGAAGAGGAATGGCGGGGGGGAAGGTGGGGGGACGGACACGGGACTTAGTCTGGAAAGACCTCTTGGAATAGATGAGCCTTCCATGAGGCTTTGAAGAGGGGGAGAGTAATTGTCTGTCAGATAGGAGGAGAGAGGGTGTTTCAGTTCCAGGCCAGAGGCAAAACATGGGCTGGGGGTTGGTGGCTAGATAGGCGAGATGGAGGCACAGTGAGAAGGTTAGTCCTAGAGGAGCAAAGGGTATTGGGCTGGGCTGTAGAAGGAGAGTAGTGAGGTAAGGTAGAAGAGGGCAAGGTGGTGGAGTACTCTCAAGCCAATGGGTGAGGAGTTTTTATCTGATGCAAAGGTGGGTGGGAAACCACTGCTGTTTTTTGAGGAGTGGGATGACTTGTCCTGAACGATGTTGCACGAAAAATGATCCATTCAGCAGGGTGAAGTATGGACTGGAGTGGAGAGAGACAGGAGGCTGATGCAGTAATCTAAGCAGGATAGGATGAGTGACCGCATTAGCGTGGTAGCCTTTTGGTTGGAGAAGAAAGGGTGGATTTTAGCGATGTTGTGAAAGTGGGACTGAAAGGATTTAGTGATGGATTGAGTATGTGGGGTGAATGACAGAGTGAGTTAGAGGAGGAGCGTGGCGCAGTGGAAAGAGCACGGGCTTTGGAGTCAGGGCTCATGAGTTCAAATCCCAGCTCTGCCACTTGTCAGCTGTGTGACTGTGGGCAAGTCACTTAACTTCTCTGTGCCTCAGTTCCCTCATCTGTAAAATGGGGATTAAGACTGTGAGCCCCACGTGGGACAACCTGATTCCCCTGTGTTTACCCCAGCGCTTAGAACAGTGCTCTGCACATAGTAAGCGCTTAACAAATACCAACATTATTATTAAGTCCAGGATAAGATGGAAGGTTACAGGCCCCTGAGACAGAAAGGATGGTGGTGCCATCTACAGTGATGGGAAAATCAGGGGAAGGACAAGGTTTTAGTGGGAAGATAAGGAGGTCTGTTTTGGACATGTTGAGCTGGAGGTGCCTGGAGGACATTCAAGTAAAGATGTCTTGAAGGCAAGAGGAAATACTAGAGTACTAGAGAGGGGGAGAGATCAGGGCCATTCCGCCTCAACTCAGTGCAATATAAGTAGTTTAAATGAGTGTGCTTTGATGTGAAACTCAGTGGTTACTTTCATGATTTCTTTGTGCATGAAGAAACTCAGGCACAAAGCAGTTAACAAAGCAGTTAAGTGACTTGCCAGAGGCCAGGCAGCAGGCAAACCTTGGATCCAGGATTAGAAACCAGGTTCCCTGAATCTCATCCCTCTACTCTATTGTAAAAAGAACAGTCCTGGGAATCAGAGCATATGGGTTAAAATCCCAGCTCTGCTATTTGCCTTCTGGGTGACACTGGACGAATCACTTGATTTCTCTGTGCTTCAGTTTCTTCACCTGGAAAATGGGGATTTGATGCCTATTCTCTCTCCTACTTAAATAGTGAGCTCTGTTTGGGACTGCATCAGGAACTGTGTCCAACCTGATAATCTTGTACCTCCTTCAAGGCTTAGTACAATGCTTGAAGTGTAGTAAACGCTTAAAAATTATTCATTCGTTCATTCAGTTGTGTTTGAGTGCTTACAGTGTGCAAAGCACTCTACCGAGCACTTGGGAGAGTACTATATAACAAATAGACACATTCCCTGCTCACAGGGAGCTTACAACGTAGAATGGGAGACAGACATTAATATAAATAAATTACAATTGCCATTATTTCTAATCACTGTTAAGTATGTGTTTTAATATTTGGATAGGTGAATAGAAAAAGGTCGATTTTCCTGTAGATTACCTTATCTAGTCAATCTAGTCCATTCTGTCTCCAGATAGGTGAATGACAAAATTCCTTGCATTTTCAAGGATAAATCAGTATTACCTTTGGGTACAGTATGTGAGTTATGGTATTAAGCACTGACAAGATAATATATAGACATAAATTCAGACACAATGCCTAAATCACAAAGGAAGAGAGGACAGACACAAATGGAATGCTAGGCTAAATTCAACAATCCAAAAACAATTTAAAAAATATAAAAGACAGTTCATTCTTTAGCTCCTTGGGCTCCCAACTACTCCAGCCTATACCACCCATTGCACCTTTTAGCAGTTTCTTTCTGTTAAATGTAGATTCACCTCAACAGAGGCTGTGCTAATTCCATTTCACCTGGGTTATAATCCTGGCTCTGCCACTTAACTTCTCTGTGACTCAGTTTCTTAATCCATCAAATGAAGAAATGAAATGAAATACTTGTTTTCCCTCCTTAGACCATGAGCCCCATGCAGAATAGACACCTTGCCTCGTCTAATTATCTTCCATCTACCCTAGTGCTTAAAACAGTGCTTGGCAAGGGGGATACAATATCATGGAAATATCATCGCCCCTGGGGAGGGTGACCCCAAAGACCACATTGGTGGGGAAGGGGAGAGGTGGAGGGTGCACAGGGGGGCACGGGGAGAGGCAGGGTAGAAATCCAGAATAAATGGACTTGGGTGAGGGAGGAAGTTGGTCACGGGGGGGATTATGGGATATCTGAAGTGAAAGACAGAGGTGTGCAGAAAAGGAAGAAAAGATCCGCTATTCTCCCTTGCTCTCCTTTCTCTCCTTCCAGGTCTGGCATCGCCTGAAAATGCCACTGTGTGCTCTCTAGGCTCCGGGTGCGAAGGGGACACGTGACTTGGGGAGCTGTAGATGAGAGCACTTTTTCTGTGGGTTTCCTGCAGCCAGCCCTGCAAGGGGAGTGTAGACTAGTCCCTGATGATTTATATGCCTCAGGAAGACATCTTCAGTAGTAGGATGGTGGCAGCAAGAGGGGTGCAGGGACTTGGGATGCAGTGTGTAGGATGTCTCAAAGTCTCAAACATGAAACATGGAAGGCTTTAGTACCCAGCCGGGGTTGACCAGGGCCAGGAGCTCCTAGGGTGATTATGGGGGTTCTTTCCATTGGGATTCAGGGCAGAAAAGCACCTATTTCATCAAATCCTCCCTGCAGCAGATGTGTGGGCCTCAGGACCATGACTGTGACTCTTCCTCAGAGAGATCACCCAAGAGTGGAGACTGAATGCCAGTCTTATGACATATGGGTGGTTAGCTCTTGAGTGCATGATGAATGTTAAACTCACCCATCACCACAAACAGAGACACCTGAATTTGTGGTGAGTGAGCATGGGAAATCTTCAGGCTTGGAGCCATTAACCCTTTGTTGCCTAAGTTTCAAAGAGTTAAGGGGCTTGGGGCCCAGGATTCAGGCAGCAGAGACTCAAGCTTGGGAGGAGCAGAATGGAAGTCCCAGGAACAAGGCTAGACTCAGATGTGGGGAAGAGGGGAGATTAGACCAACAAAGCATAAATGAATTTCCTCCTTTATCAATCATATAAAATCAATCATATAAGCACTGTGGGAAGCAGCGTGGCCTAGTGGAAAGAGTCCAGGCTTGGGAGTCAGAGGTCATGGGTTCTAATCCTGGCTCCACCACTTGTCATTCGTTCATTCAGTAGTATTTACTGAACGCTTACTATGTGCAGAGCACTATACTAAGCACTTGGAATGTACAATTGGGCAACAGATAGAGACAATCCCTGCCCAATGATGGGCTTACAGTCTAATCAGGGGAGGGAGACAGACAAAAACAAGACCACATAATCATGACAAATAGAATCAAGGGGATGGACACCTCATTAACAAAATAAATAGGGTGATAAAAATATATACAATTGAGCACAGTGTTGAGGGGAGGGGAAGGGAGAGGGGGAGGAGCAGAGGGAAAGAGGGCATGGCTGATGGGAGGTAAAGGGAAGGGGGAGGGAGCAGAGGGCAGAGGGGGGAGCAGAGGGAAAGAGGGCATGGCTGAGGGGAGGTAAAGGGAAGGGGGAGGGAGCAGAGGGGGAGCAGAGGGAAAAGGGGAAGCTCAGTCTGGGAAGGCCTCTTGGAGGAAGTGAGCTCTCGTTGTGTGACTTTGGGCAAGTCACTTAACTTCTCTGTACCTCAGTCACCTCCTCTGTAAAATGGGGATTAAGACTGTAAGCCCCATGTGGGACCACCTGATTATCTCGTATCTACCCCAGCACTTAAAACAGTGCTTGGCACATAGTAAGTGCTTCACAAATTGGAGTGAATGACTATTATGTGCCACGGGTAATAATGTAAAAACGATTTGGGAGAAGCGGCATGGCTTAGTATATAGATCACGGGCTTGGGAGTCATGAGGTCATGGGTTCTAATCTTGGCCCTCCCAATTGTCTGCTGTGTGAGTTTGGTCAAGTCACTTCACTTCTCTGTGCCTCAGTTATCTCATCTGTCAGATGGCGATTGAGACTGTAAGCCCCACGTGGAACAGGGACTGTCTCCAACCCAATTTGCTTGTAACCACCCCAGCACTTAGTACATTGCCTGGCACATAGTAAGTGCTTAACAAAGACCACAATTATTATTATTATCATTATTGATATAGGGATGTCTAATTCCCACCTATGCATTTTCTCCCAGATTTCAGTAACGTGACACTTGTCAGCTGTGTGACTTTGGGCAAGTCACTTAACTTCTCGGTGTCTCAGTTACCTTATCTGTAAAATGGGGATTAAGACTTTGAGCCCCACGTGGGACAACCTGATTTCCCTGTGTCTACCCCAGCGCTTAGAACAGTGCTCGGCACAGAGGAAGCGCTTAACAAATACCAACATTATTAAAATGCTCTGCACATAATTAGTGCTTGATAAGTAATGATATTGATGGTATTTGTTGAGTGCTTAAATGTGCCAAGCACTGTTCTAAGATAGATGGTAATCAAGTTGTCCCACCTGGGGCTCACAGTCTTAGTCCCTATTTTACAAATGGGGAACTGAGGCACAGAAAAGTGAAGTAACTTGCACAATGTTACATAGCTGATAAGTGGCGGAGGCAGGATTAGAACCCACGACCTCTGACTCCCAAAATCCAGGCTCTTTCCACTGACCCTTGCTGCTTCTTGTACTATTACTGCTTCTAACTGGGGAATGTTTCTGGAAGAGCTGGGGCTTTAGTTAGAAGCTTGAAGGTAGATTTGGAAGCAATACAGGACTTGATAAATTCTTGAGGTGACTATATGTTTATAGTAGGGCTAAAGCCCTCCTGAGAGCTCACCTCCTCCAGGAGGACTTCCCAGACTGAGCGCCCTTTCCCTCTGCCCCCCCATCCTCTTTCCTCCCCACTTCTTCCACTCCAACCCTTTGTTCTTCCCCATTCCTCTCCCCTCAGCACCGTGCATATTTGTATATATTATTTATTACCCTATTTATTTTGTTTATGAGGTGTATATCTCTATGATTCTCTTTATCTTGATGGTGTTGTGTTGTTTTGTTTTGATCTGTTTTGCTTAGCTGTCTGTCTCCCCCGTTTAGACTGTGAGCCCGTTATTGGGCAGGGATTTCTCTATCTGTTGCCGAATTGTACATTCCAAGTGCTTAGTTCAGTGGTCTGCACATAGTAAGTGCTCAATAAATACTATTGAATGAATGAATGAACAAATACCATGATTATCATTCTTATGATCAATCATATAAAATACATTATCTCTTGTCAATATACATCTTAATCAAGTAGAGGGAAATAGGAAGATAAAATAACTGCTATTTAATGAGTGAAACAAATCAGACATATAAATGAAATAGAAATGCACGTAATCCTGCTTTCCATGCTGCTGGCACTGACTCTTTCTTTTCCTTTTGGTCTCCTTTCTCCAGACTACCAGCTATGCAAGGAAGGAGAGGGAATTGGTGAGAATGTAGGTGGGAGGACTTTTTATCTGGCTTAACTGGCAATGGATGAACTTTTGTGGAGAGTGGGTCATGATTACCAAACATGACAGGGACAAATGAACTTTGATACAAGAGGTTACTTGGAATAGAGGTGACATCTGGTGGAAGTTGTCCACCTATAGTTAAGTATAGAATTCTATTTTGCACACTTGGTTCTGTCATAACCATAATGTAAGTTTTCCCTATGCATTTTAGCTGGAATACCATTAGGAATTTAGGGAATTTTCTTCCAGGAATGCAACTGGTTTGGAAACACACAATGCAATCTTCAGAGAAACAGTGAGCAAGCACCCAGGGTAATAGAGTGTGAATAATTCTTAGCAAGGAATTCTTAGCAAGGATTTTACAAGGAAGCTCCTGAACCTTCAGCGAAATTGGTGTTATTTGAAGGAACTTATGAAGTAGCCAGTGAAATTCTACTGGCTGAAAATGCTAATGTGTCTCCCCCATCCCCATTGTGACCACATTGTGACCACACTGTGCACACACCATGCTAACCGGTTTGTTGTTTGCAGAATTGATGATGTTTCCTTATTTTTCATTGCTTCCACATTAGCTTATGGTCTTCGAAGAGATTCTGCTCAAAATTGCCTCTACTTTTTTGTGGTATTTGTTAAGTGCTTACTATGTTTCAAGCACTGTTCTAAGCTCTAGGTTAGTTACAAATGAATTTGGTTGGACACAGTCCCTGTCCTACATGGGGTTCATAGTCTTATTCCCCATTTTACAGATGAGGGAACTGAGGCACAGAGAAGTTAAGTGACTTGTCCAAGATCACACAGCAGACAAGTGGCGGAGTGAGATTAGAACCCATGTCCTTCTGACTCTCAGGCGCATGCTTTATCCATTAGGCCACGCTCCTTTCTTGATTGCATGGGTTCATGCTCTTCTGGTGCTACCCTGTTGGCTGCTGGTTTTCAGGAATGATGTCACATTGTCAAAAGCTTTATTTTACAGCTTCCTAGAAATGTTTCCCCAGTTCCACTTGCTTTCGTGTTCTCTAAATGACATTTTCAACTGTTTGCTCTCCAATGGCTTCTTCCTTACTGCCTTCAAAAATGCCCATGTCTCACTTACCCTTAAAAAAAATCCTCCCTGACCCCACTGCTCCCTCCAGTTATCACCCCATCTCCCTCCTACCATTCCTCTCCGAACTTCTTGAGTGAGTTGTCTGTAACTGCTGTCTCAAATTCCTCTTCTCCAATTCTCTCCTTGACCCCCTCCAATCTGGCTTCCGCCTCCTTCACTCCATAGAAACCACTCTCTCAAAGACTGCCAAAAATCTCCTTCTTGCCAAATCCAACGGCCTCTACTCCATCCTAATCCTCCTCGACCTCTCAGCTGCTTTCAACACTCGACCAACCCCTCTTCCTGGAAACATCCAACCTTGGCTTCCTATGTCTCTAGCTGCTCAGTCTCCTTCATGGAATCCTCCTCTGCCTCCGATCCCCTAACTGTGAGTGTTCCAAGGTTCAGTTCTGGGTCCCCTTCTTTTCTCCTTCTATACCCACTCCCTTGGAAACTCACTCTCGCACTTGGCTTCAGTAAACACCTATAGGCAGATGATTCCCAAATCTACATTTCTAGCCCTGATCTCTCTCTCTCTCTCTCTCTCTAATCTCTCTCTCTCTCTCCCTCTCTCTGCAGTCTCAAATTTACTCCTGCTTTCAAGACATTCCTTCTTGGATATATGGCCATCATCTCAAATTTACCACGTCTAAAATAGAACTCCTTGTCTTCCCACCAAACTCTCTCCTTCCGCTGACTTTTCATCACGGTACCCCCATCCTTACTGTTTCACAAGCCCTTAACCTTAACATTATTCTTTGCTCCTCTCTTTTCTTCAATCCACCTATTCAATCCATCACTACATCATTTTAGTTTGGTCTTCACAACATCGCTAAAATCCACCCTTTACTCTTCATCCAAACTGCTACCATGCTATTCCAAGCACTTATCTTAGCCCACCTTGATTACTGTTCCAAGCTCCTTGCTGACCCCCGAGCCTTTTGTCTCTCTCCACTCCAATCCATACTTCATTTTGCTGTCTGGATCATTTTTCTACAAAAGCATTCAGGCCACATTTCCTCACTCCTCAAGAACCACCAAGCGTTTTCCATCCACCTCTGCCTTACCATCAGCTTTAAAACACTCAATCACCTTGCCCCTTCCTACCTCACTCACCTCCCCTCTCTCCTTCTACATCCCAGCCTGCACACTCCGCTCCTCTGCTGCTAACCTCCTCACTGTGTCTCGTTCTCACCTGCCCCACCATAGACCCCTGGGCCATGTCCAGGCTTCTGGCCTGGAATGCCCTCCCTCCTCAAATCCACCAAACAATCACACTTCCCCCCTTCAAAACTCTATTGAAGACTCACCTCCTCCAAGAGACCTTCCCAGATTAAGTCCCCCCACCGCCCTGACTCGCTCCCTTTGCTCTACCCCACTCCCCGCCCCACAGCACCTGAGTATATTTACGTATCTATAACTCTATTTATATTAATGCCTGTTTTACTTGTTCTATTCAGATCTATTTATATCTACAAATTCTATTTATTTATACTGATGCCCTTGATGGCTGTTTACTTCTTTTGATGTCTATCTCTCCCCTTCTAGACTGGGAGCCCGTTGTGGGCAAGGATTGTCTCTGTTTTTTGCTGTATTGTACTTTCCAAGCACTTAGTACTGTGCTCTGCACACAGTAAGCGCTCAGTAAATACGACTGAATGAATGAGTGAATTCTCTAATGCTAACCTTCTAACTGTACCTAGATCTCATCTATCTCACTGTCGACCTCTTACCCGTGTCCTGCCTCTGGCCTGGAACTCCCTCCTTCTTCATATTCGGCAGACATTCACTCTAACCCATTTCAAAGCCTTATGCAGGCACATGTCCTCCAAGAGGCCTTCCCCGACTAAGTCCTCTTTTCTCTCTTCTTTGACTCCCTTCTGTGTTGCCCTGACTTGCTCCTTTTATTCATCTCTTCTCCTAGCCCCAGCACTTATGCACTTAAGTGTACTTCATTTATATTACGGTCTGTCTCCCTTTCTAGACTGGAAGCTGGCTGTGGGCAGGGAATATGTCTATTATATTTTTATATTGTACTCTTACAACTGGTTAGTACAGTGTTCTGCACATAGTAAATATGACTGACTGACTGACATGATTGTCTATGAGAGAAGTAATGTTAATGGGAACAGAATGGGCCCCTTTCAGAATAGAGACTATGCCTGGCCTAATTATCTGTTATCTACCCTAGTGCTTGGAAAGTGCTTGGCAGGGGAGGTGCATTATCATGGAAATATCATTGCCCTGGGGAGGGTCTCCCAAAATTGGTGGGTAAGCGGGGGAGATGGAGGAGACATGGGGGGGTGCGAGAGGGGAAATCCAGAATAAACAGAACTTGGGTGAGGAGGAGGTTGGAGTCGGGGTGGGAATCTGAAGTGGAAGATTGAAGTGTGCAGAAAAGGAAGAAAAGACATCACTCTCCTCTCCCTCCCTTCCAGGCCTGGCATCCCCTGAAAATGTCACTGTGTGCTGTCTAACGGCAGGTTTTAGAAAACCCCTCTAGCTGGTAAAGTTACTTGTCATTCAGATCAATCAATATATCAGTTATAATAATGTGGTATTGTTAAGCGCTTACTATGGGCAGAGCACTTTTCTAAGCACTGTGATAGGCACAGGGTAATCAGGTTGTCCCACGTGAGGCTCAGTCTTAATCCCATTTGACAGATGAAGGGACTGAGGCTTAGGAAGTTAAGTGACCTGCCCAGAGTCACACAGCTGAACAAGTTATCTTAAATGTCCATTTACTGCATGCCCAAACACTGACTAATTGGCTTAGGAAGTGTCTTGAGGTGGAGGTGGTGGAATGTTAAAGCACTAGGAAGTATGAACTCAAGTGTGGCTTACTGAAGATATGAATTTAGTAGAGTTTTGAAAATAGAGAGTGATGTCCATCAGCTATGAAGTGGGCAGGAGTTCCAATTAAGAGGAATGAATAAGGTCTATGGCAAAGAGGAGGAACAGGATGGAAAACAAAACTGTGGGCTGATTTGTCTATCATTCAAAAAGAACCTAGGAGTCCTGATGTGAGAAAAGAGGGGAGAGAGAAATGTTCTGAAATATCAAACTCAGTACCCTTCCCTGGCCCTAATGACCCATCCCCCAACCATCCCATTGCTGCTGCTGCTCCCAGAGTAAATGCCTAAATCCATAGCTGCCGGACAGAGAGGAACAGCAAGAAGAAAAACTGAAGCACCTCTCAGAAGTCATGTTGCTCCTTAGCCCAGGAAAGATAGAAGCCAAGCTCACCAAATGTCCTCTTCATTTTGCCCAGCTGCACAGAGTCTTGTCTGAGACTGTCAGAGAGGAGATCACCATCCTTCCTCTTTCCCAGCTCTGGCCCCTTCTTGGTTTAAACCATAGTTTTGTTGTTTCCTAGGCAACAAAAAGGAGCTGAATAGGGCAGCTGCTTATCAGTGATCTTGAAGGATTTCACCTGATCAAGGGTCAGGTGAATTAGCAAAATCTCCTAGTCTTTCATGGAATTGTGTGTAGCCCTCAGTTAAGTCAAGATCTTCAGAGCTGAAGTGCTCTCCAACCTTGCCTGGCTGGAGGTAGGAACTCTACACAGTCGCCAAGCATTATGGGCTCAGCTTAACATCAAGTGGTACGACTGGATCATAATGAAGTCATCTCCTAGTATTAAAGCTATGCTCAGCACAACATAATTAAACTAGGTGAGGCAAGTGAGAACAGGCCAATTAATTAATCATTCAGTGGTGCTGTGTTCTTCTGAGATTTTTTACCCTAATGCTCTCTCCCATTCATTTAGAACATGGTCTGCATGCATGAGTGTTAAATCATTCGATCAACCAATCAATTGTTGAGGGATTACTATGTGCAGAGCACTGTATAAGCACGTGGGAGAGTACAGTATAATGAATTTGGCACAGGTTCCCTGCCCAAAATGTTTAGCACTCTAAGTACCTTGAGAATGGTAATGTATTGAGCACTGCA
>NW_024396841.1:0-21623 GCF_004115215.2 Ornithorhynchus anatinus
TTTGACGGGCTTACAGTCTAATCGGGGGAGGTGGACAGACAAGAACAATGGCAATAAATAGAGTCAAGGGGAAGAACATCTCGTAAAAACAATGGCAACTAAATAGAATCAAGGCGATGTACAATTCATTAACAAAATAAATAGGGTAATGAAAATATATACAGTTGAGCGGACGAGTACAGTGCTGTGGGGATGGGAAGGGAGAGGTGGAGGAGCAGAGGGAAAAGGGGAAAAAAGGGTTTAGCTGTGGAGAGGTAAAGGGGGGTGGCAGAGGGAGTAGAGGGAGAAGAGGAGCTCAATCTGGGAAGGCCTCTTGGAGGAGGTGAGTTTTAAGTAGGGTTTTGAAGAGGGAAAGAGAATCAGTTTGGCGGAGGTGAGGAGGGAGGGCGTTCCAGGACCGCGGGAGGACGTGACCCAGGGGTCGACGGCGGGATAGGCGAGACCGAGGGACGGTGAGGAGGTGAGCGGCAGAGGAGCGGAGCGTGCGGGGTGGGTGGTAGAAAGAGAGAAGGGAGGAGAGGTAGGAAGGGGCAAGGTGATGGAGAGCCTTGAAGCCTAGAGTGAGGAGTTTTTGTTTGGAGCGGAGGTCGATAGGCAACCACTGGAGTTGTTTAAGAAGGGGAGTGACATGCCCAGATCGTTTCTGCAGGAAGATGAGCCGGGCAGCGGAGTGAAGAATAGACTGGAGCGGAGCGAGAGAGGAGGAAGGGAGGTCAGAGAGAAGGCTGACACAGTAGTCTAGCCGGGATATAACGAGAGCCTGTAACAGTGAGGTAGCCGTTTGGGTGGAGAGGAAAGGGCGGATCTTGGCGATATTGTAGAGGTGAAACCGGCAGGTCTTGGTAACGGATAGGATGTGTGGGGTGAACGAGAGAGACGAGTTAAGGATGACACCGAGATTGCGGGCCTGAGGAACGGGAAGGATGTCGTGCCATCCACGGTGATAGAGAAGTCTGGGAGAGGACCGGGTTTGGGAGGGAAGATGAGGAGCTCAGTCTTGCTCATGTTGAGTTTTAGGTGGCGGGCCGACATCCAGGTGGAGACGTCCTGGAGGCAGGAGGAGATGCGAGCCTGAAGGGAGGGGGAGAGGACAGGGGAGGAGATGTAGATCTGCGTGTCATCTGCATAGAGATGGTAGTCAAAGCCGTGAGAGCGAATGAGTTCACCGAGGGAGTGAGTGTAAATGGAGAACAGAAGGTCCTAAGCCGGCTCTTAGTTGCCGCCTCCTAGGTGGAGGAAGGAAAGGGGGCCTGGATCCACAGAAAGCCGAGAGACTGCCTCGTCCCCTCCCTTACCTTCCTTCTCCCCCCTCCGCCAACCCCCGACCCCAAGCGCAGTCTCCTTCTGGACGTGCCTTCTGGAAGGTGCCACGTCCACATGAGCCATGCCCTGAGAGTTCTTGCCCTTGCCGGGGCAAAGAGTGCCACGGGCTGACAGGAGGCAGCCCTCTGCCAGTTGCGTGCGTGATTCTGCTCAGGTGGGACCCATCCTCGGCCACAATGGACGCCACGGGGTCAGTCATGACCACCAAGCCTCAGTGGCCACTGCAAACGCTGCACCGGCCCACGTTAGCCCAGCTGCTTCATCACGATTCCTGCGGGCCTGTCCACCCCGCACAAGCCCAAGGGTGGTTCTTCTGTCCGAAACCTTCCCCACCGGATGGCTTCGGACCCAGCAGGTCGAAATGGGATTAGAAACGCACAGATCTCTTTCCCCGCCGCCGGGAACTAACAGCAGGGCTAAGCGACTGAGGACGCATCGGCTGCGGCCCTCCGGTCGGCTCTCGGGGAGCCATGGGCAAGAGCTCCGAGAAGCCGGTCAAACAGCGTCCCAAAGGAGGCAGTTCTGCGAAGTTCTGGATCTTTCCTCTGCTCTTTTCCTGGGGAAGGACAGGGCAGCTGGAGCAAACGGGCCGGCCACTTTCCCCTCAGACCGTTCCTCGACAGCGGGAGGCTGAGAGCGGCCCGCCCCCTCTCGGCTGAGCGGGCGAGCACCCACTGAGTGCCAAGCACCTGGAAAAATACTTAAGAAACACGGCTTGGCTTCCCTGACCTCGCGGAGCGCCAACTCTGACAGTGGAAGGGGCTTCTGAGAAGCCAAGTTCAAAGCCGTGCCTGAGGCAGGGCGAGGCTTGAAAAATCTGGGAGGAAATGGGCGCCCGGAGCAACCCTCTCCTCAGAGTCGGGGTTCGCAGCCGGAAATGGGCACGGAGACGATTCTCCCTTTCCCTCCGGACCACACAGCCCTCGGCTCCACATGGAGGTTGCCGCCTTTCCCTTCTGCTCCCGGTTCCGGCCCCGTCCCCATGGCCCAACTCGCGCTTCTGAGGGGCCGTTTGGCGCCCGCAAAGGGGGCTGCACCTCCGCCCCGCGAGCTCGCCTTCCCATTGGAGGGACTGCCCTTTCGTGACGTGACTACGATGGTCTGCCCTCTCTCTCCTCTCTCTCTCCCGTCTCTCACTGGAGTGGGGAGAGACAGGAGGAAGGGAGACCGGAGAGAAGGCTGACACAATCATCCAGCCGGGCTATTACGAGAGCTTGTACCAGCACGATAGTCATTTGGATGGAGAGGAAAGGGTGGATCTTGGCGATATTGTAAAGGTGAGACTGACGGGTGATGGTGACATTGGACGTGTGGGGTGAATGAGAGAGCTGAAGTCAAGGATGACCCGAATGTTGCGGGTCTATGAAAATGGAAGGATGGTCCGTACCGTCCAGAGTGACAGGGAAGTCAGGGAGTGGACAGGGTTTGTGAGGGAAGACAAGGAGCTCGGTTTCAGACATGTTGAGTTTTAGGTGGCGGGCGGATATCCATGTGGAGACCTCCTGGAGGCAGGAGGCGATACGAGCCAGGTGGGAGGAGGAGAGACCAGGGAGGAGATGTAGATTTGAGTGTCGCCTCCTTAGAGATGAGAGCTGAAGCCGTGGGAGCGACTGAGTTCCTCAAGGGAGTGAGTATAGATGGAGAACAGAAGAGGGCCAAGAACTGACCCTTGAGGAAACCCTACAGTTAGTGGATTGGGGGGTGGGGGGGGCGGGGAGGATGGGCGGGGTAGAGAAGCCCGGGAGGGAGACTGAGAATGAACGGCCAGAAAGATACGAGGCGAACCAGGAGAGGATGAGGTCCGTGAAACCAAGGTGAGATAAGGTGTGGAGAAGAAGGGCATGGTCGACAGTGTCAAAGGCAGCTGAGAGGTTGAGGAGGATGAAGAGAGTAGGAGCCATTGGACTTGGCAAGAAGGAGGTCATGGGTGACCTTTGAGAGAGCCGACTCTACGGAGTGGAGGGGAGTGTCCCACATGGGGATCACGGTCTTCATCCTCATTTTACATATGAGGTAACTGAGGCTCAGAGGAGTTAAGTGACTTCCCCAAAGTCACACAGCTGACAAGTAGTGGAGCCGGGATTAGAACCCATGGCCTCTGACCTGGAGTCTAATCCCAGCTGCCCCAGGTGCTTGCCGGGGTACTTGGGACAGTTCCCTTTCACTTCTCTGGGCTTGTTTCCTCATCCATAAAGTGGGGATATCTGTTCTTCCTGTGAACCCCAAGCAGAACAGGAACTGTGCCCGAATTAATTCGCTTTTATCTACTCCAGTGTTTAGAAAGTTGTTTGTCACGTAGTAATCGCTTAACAAATACTGAAAAACAAAACAGAGAGCAGTTGTGAAATAACTTTTCCAAAAATGTTATCTACCTTCCCTAAAACAAGAAACTTAACCATCTGATTGAGAGTATTCTTTCTTCAAACCCATTTCTTTTGACCTTTAACCTGATAGCTCCAGGACCCAGAGGGTTTTTCCTATTCTTAATAAAGTCCTAAAAAAGGTTGGTTAGGTTTTCTAACCGATAGCTCAGCTGCAATCCACCAAATGATTTCAAGAATTGTTGAGAGAAGGGAAGCAGATTAGAAACACCTCATCACTAAAATGGCCCGTGAAGCTGTCCAAATTCTGTTGAGAATTTCTCTCCTCAAAACACTTTACACAGTTTCCAACACGACCAGTTCTCTTAAGGCATAACCCACTCTAAGCACAGAATCATGTGTGCGCACACACACACACACACACACACACACAAACTCTCTCTCCCGTCCCTCGGCCCCTCTGCCTCTCTCTCTATCCCCACCTCCAGTGCCTCTTAACACAGACTTGGAGGCGCACTAAATACTAACAGACTCATACAATTTCTTTTGGCACCTTAGAACAAAACCCCAGTTGTTCCTCATTATCAATCAGGAAATCTTCTTCATTTAGCAGGAGACTATAG
Organism: Ornithorhynchus anatinus; assembly: GCF_004115215.2. Classification (NCBI taxonomy): domain Eukaryota; kingdom Metazoa; phylum Chordata; class Mammalia; order Monotremata; family Ornithorhynchidae; genus Ornithorhynchus; species Ornithorhynchus anatinus. The sequence goes on from NW_024396841.1 coordinate 4,268, forward strand.
GCAGCTCCTCTTCTGAGCACATTAAGTGTCAGGTTGCAACACGAATTATTTTGTTTCAGACAACACTGATCTCCCACACGAGGCTGGTTTGGTAGCTGCAACTTGAACTCCGTTCACGTTCAATGTTAATAATTATGGTGTTTATTAAGGGCTTACTAGGTTCCAGGCACTGTACTAAGGCCCTGGGGTAGATTCCCGGGTGAGTGGTTTGGACAGTCCCTGGCCCGGCGAGGTGTGTACAGTCTTGATTGTCATTTTGCACGTGAGGTAACTGAGGCACACAGGGAGTAAAGTGACTTGCCTAAGGCCACATAGCACGACAAGCGTCAGAGCCGGGATTGGAAGCTATGGCCTTCTCCCAGGCCCATGCTTTATCCATTATGCCATGCTGATTCCTTCTATGCGTCAATTCCAGTTCATGCTGTCAATGGTGCCGTAATAAATAGTGCCACCCAAAGGGCTGCCTTCGTGGAGGGCACAAGAGAGCTTCATTTTTACTAATGTCCTTCACTTCTGCAGGAGCAGAAAGTGGGGCCTGCCCTTCTGCCTTTGTTCCAGTCCCTGTTCTTTCCTCTATCTAGGTTAGATTTTCTACTCTTTCCCAGCCCTTGAGGCTGTTGTATTTTTATATCTCGAGAGCCTCTAGTCTAGCCTCGAGCACATCTTTCTTTATTCTTGAAAGGCCAAATAGTACCTCTGTGGGGCAGATTCATTTGCCAGTCAACAGAGTTTATGCTTAAGTGCTCTTGCTGCTTGAGGAGGAGCCCTTGCACAAAGTTGGCAGCTGCCCCTTCTTGTGCTTGCTCTGCTGAGTGTCCAGTGTCTGAATGTCTTTGAAGTGTTTCCTTGAGTCGATCTAGATATTCTCCAAGGGACCATCCTTTGTCTGGCTTGAAGTTATTGATCCTTCCCCAGTCAGTCTTCCTGGAGTGTACTATGTCAGTTGAATCTTCTCTACTAATAATTGCCTGATTAGAGCTAGCCCACGTCCACGAAGTCCTGGGTCCCCTTCCGGACATTCAGCTTCCCTGCACTTCGTACTACCTGCATCCCCGTACTCCAAAGGCAAAATGGCCTGAATTCTTGATTAATGTCAACCCAGGTGGGGTTATGATTTTATGGTTCTTCTCTTTAGTTGGGGAATTCCTTAACAAGATTAGAAAGATCACCAGAGGTCCAGGGAACATGGATGGTAACCAAGGTATTGCCTGAGAGAGGTTTGAACTATAAATTATCTGTGATTCCTAGTATGACTGGATATTGGTGAAATTGCCTTGGAATTCTCTTTGTGTTTATGGTAGGATGGAAATAAGGGGTGTGTGAGTGGCGGGTTATGCACACATTGTTGGAAGAATGGTCCTTAATTCCCTAATAGTGGAAGAGGTGGGGAGGGAGAGAGGAGTTAACTAAAGGCCATCACACTGAATCCAGAATGTCTTCTATTCTTTCTAATTCTCCCTTCCATCTCCACGTTCGGATACTAGAGGTAAAGAGGGGTTGTAGGAAGTTCAGCGCACCTAACATTTTGGCCTTCCCATGCCGGGTTTGAATTTGGGCTTTCAGTTTCTTCTGTGAGTTATTAAGACTTTTCACTTGATATTTTTGGGGCCTTTTGGAGTTTTCATCATACTAGTGCAAATATGAATCCCACTGACCCTGGATGATCTTTTTTCCTTCAGAACCTAAGGTTATGGGGTCAGAGTTGAGGTGCGGAGGGACTCGGCGACCGCGGTCGTCTGACAGAAGTCCGTGGTTGCCAGAGACACAGGCAGCTGAGCGGAAGAGGAGGGTGTGGAGCAATAGAGGGCGATGTGTTTGGCAAGGAGGAGATCATTGGTGAATTTTGAGAAGGCGTTGACTGTGGAGTGAAAGGGATGAAAGCCAGACTGGAGACGGGTGAAGGAGAGAATTGGTAGAGAGGAATTTGAGACAGCGGGTTTAGGCAAATCGCTTTAAAGAGTTTGGAGAGGAATGGTAGGAGGGAAATGGGTTAGAGGGAAATGGGACCAGAGGGGTAAAGGTAGGGTTTATTTCAAGGAGCGGAGGCATGGGTATGTTGCAAGCCGTGGAGAAAAGGTCACTGAAGAGCGAGCATTTGAAGGTGGCACTTAGGGAGGGAAGAAGGCTGCAGGGCAAGTGTCTTGATATAGTGTGAAGGAAAGGGGTCGGAAGCGCTAGTGGAGGGGATAGGTTTTGAGAGAAGTCAGGAGGTTCCCTCTAAAGTCACTGCTGGGAAAGAAGGGAGAGTTGAAGAGGGGGCGGGAAGGAGTAGGGATTGAGAAGTGGCAGAGATTTTCGGGAAATCACATCTGACCATGTCAAATTTTCTTAATAAAGTAGGTGGCCATGTCACTGCGGGTAATGGAAGGGGAGGTCGTTTGTGTATGTGTGTGTGTGTGTGTGTGTGTGTGTATGTCCAAAACTGAGCTCCTCATCTTAATTCCCAAGCCCTGTCCTCTGCCTGACTTCCCTATCACTGTGGATGGTACGACCATCCTTCCCGTCTCTCAAGCCAGCAACCTCGGTGTCAGCTCTGACTCGGCTCTCTCATTCACCCCACACATCCAATCTGTCACCAGAACCTGTCGGTCTCACCTTTATAATATCGCCAAGATCCGCCCTTTCCTCTCCACCCAAACAGCTATCGTACTGTTACAGACTCTCACAATATCCCGGCTGAATTATTGTGTCAGCCTTCTCTCTGATCTCCCTTCCTGCCGTCTCTCCCCGCTCCAGTCTATTCTTCATTCCGCTGCCCGGCTCATCTTCCTGCAGAAACGGTCTGGGCATGTCACTCCCCTTCTTAAAAACCTCCTGTCAACCTCCGCATGAAACAGAAACTTCTCATTCTAGACTTCAAGGCTCTCCATCCCCTTGCCCCCTCCTAACTCTCCTCCCTTCTCTCTTTCTACTCCCCACCCCGCAAGCTCCGCTCCTCTGCCGTCCACCTCCTCACCGTCCTCCGTTCTCGCCTATCCCACCGTCGAACCCTGGGCCACGTCCTCCCGCTGTCCTGGAATGTCCTCCCTCCTCACCTCCGCCAAACTAATTCTCTTCCCCTCTTTAAAACACTACTTAGAGGTCACCTCCTCCAAGAGGCCTTCCCAGACTGAGCTTCCCCTTTTCCCTCTGCTCCCTCTGCTCCCCCTCTACTCCCTGGCTTCACCTCCCCGCAGCTAAGCCCTCTTTTCCCCGCTTTCCCTCTGCTCCTCCCCATCTCCCTTCTACTCCCCTCAGCACTGTGCTCGACCGCTCAACTGTATATATGTTCATTACCCTATTTATTTTGTTAATGAGATGTACATCACCTTGATTCTATTTATTGCTATTGATTTAATGAGATGTTCATCTCCTTGATTCTAATCACTGCTATTGTTTTTGTCTGTCTGTCTCCCCCGAATAGACTGTAAGCCCGTCAGTGGACAGGAACTGTCTCTATCTGTTGCCGATTTGTACATTCCAAGCGCTTAGTACAGTGCTCTGCACATAGTAAGCGCTCAATAAATACTATTGAATGAATGTATGTATGTGTTTGCGGGGGCTGGCAGGAGGACTGAGGAGGGAGTCAGTGGTCTGGAACAACTTTCAAGGGCGATGGTCATGGGTGTCAATAAGAATGGAGAAATAATTTTTGGGGGCAGAGGAGAGATCAGAGTTAAAGCAGGAGAGGATGAACTAGAAGTGGACAGTGTCAGCCTGATATTCGCATTTCTTCTCCCTCCGATCAAGTGCTACGCCCTCGACCCGTGTTTCGGGCCGCTTTCCCTCTCACCTTAAAAAAACCTTACCCTTTCCCTCCTCCCCTCCTTAACTTCGATCTTCAACTGCCCGCTCTCCAACGGTTTCTTCCACTCTGCCTTCAAGCATGACTACGACTCTCCCATCCTAAAAATGCCCCTCTCTTGAACCTCACTGCCCCTCCAGTTATTGCTCCATCTCGCTCCTACCCTTCCTTTCCAAACTCCAGGGCGAGTGGTCAATACTCGCTGCCTCGAATTTCTCAACTATAATTCTCTTCTGGATTCCATCCAATCTGGTTTCTGTCCCCTCGACTCCAACCAAACTGCCCTCTCAAAGAACACCAATGACCTCCTTCTTGCCAAATCTAGTGGATTAGACTCTATCCTAATCCTTCTCGACCTCTCAGCTGCCTTTGATACTCTCGACCATCCTCTTTTCCTCAACAAGTTATTCAACCTTGTCTTCAAGAACTCTGCCCTCTCCTAGTTCTCCTCATCTCTCTGGCCATTCATTCTCAGTCTCCTTCACGGGCCCCTCTACATCCTCTCATCTCGTAACTTTAGGGGCTCCTCAAGGGTCAGTTCTCGGTCCCCTTCTGTTCTCCATCTATAATCACTCCCGTGGTTAGCTTCGCTCCTTCGTTTTCAACTACCATCTCTACTCGATGATACGCATATCTATATCCCCTCCCCTCTTCTCTCTCCCTCCCTCCAGGCTTGCTCCTTCTCCTGCCTTCAGGACATTTCCACCTGGATGTCCTTCCACAACCCTAAACTCAACATGTCCAAGACTGAGCACCTTATCTCCCTTCCCAACCCCGGTCCTCTCCCTGACTTTCCTGTCACTGTGGGAGCATTTTCATCCTTCCCGTCTCACAAGCCCACCACTTTGTTGCCATCCTTGACTCCACTGTCTCATTTCCCCCACTTATCCAATCTGTCACCAAAACCTGCCGGTCTCACCTTCACAGCATTGCCAAGATCAGCCATTTCTTCTCCATCCTAACCGCTACGTTGTTAGTTCAATCACTCACCCTCCCCCGACTGGATTACTACATCAACCTCCTTTCTGAACTCCCAAACTCCTGTCTCTCCCCACTTCAATCTATATTTCATTCTGATGCCCTGATTATTTTTCTACACAAACACTCTGGGCATGTCACCCCGGTCCCCCCAAATTTCCAGTGGTTGCCTATCAACCTTGTATCAAATAAAAAACTCCTCCCTATTGGCTTCAAAGGCTATCAACCCGTCTCCTCCTACCTCACCTCCCTTCTCTCCTTCCACAGCCCAGCCCACACACTCCGATCCTCTGCTGTGAACCTCCTCACTGTGACTCGTTCTCACCGGACCCGCCTTCGACCCCTGACCCAAGTTCTAACTCCGGCCTGAAGAGGGGGAGGAGAAAAAGAGGAGAGGGAAGGGGAGGAGGAAGAAAAGGAGGAAAGGGAGGAGGAAGAAAAGAAGGAGGAGAAGACAGGGAAAAGGGTATGTCAGAAAACACAATTCAGATCTGAGGGAATCTTTCTGACTTCCGTTCTCCTCCAGACAAAACAACAACAGAAATGGTATTTGTTAAGTGCTTACTATGTGCCAAGCACTGTTACAAAAAGCACTCTGGCCCCGGCTGTTCTTGATGGGGACGTTTATATTTGGTTAGTTACTCCCACCAGTTCTTGACCCGAGCAGAACTGCCTTGATTCAAAATTCAAGGAACAAATCTCTAAGATGAGAGTGATATGAGAGAGAGAAAGAGAGAGACACGGAGAAAGAGAGACATGGAGAGAGAGAGAGTTACGTTACATGAGAACTCAAGCAGTTGCTGCCTCAACTCTTCGAGCCAGTACCATTATGGCTGGGGGAAATGCATTGACTCCATTAGTGCCTTTCTTCTTTCCCCCATCCTCCCACCCCACATCCACCTTTGCTTTCGGGAAGTGCAAGGGTGAATGACACGTGGCGAGGGAGAGGCATCGACTGCCAATGCTTCCATAGCTCCTGTCTCTCCACGCTTCAACTCTAATTGGTGGCAGTGCAACAAAGCAGGCCAATGCACGACTTGTGGGCTACATGAATGGGAAGCCCTAGACGTTCGGGCCCCAGTCCCATGCTTCAGTTAATGGATGACGCCGATCTCTAGTGAGAGTTCATTCATGTGATGTTGTCTCTTGGGATAGTGCCTGGTGGCACTTGTTAACCAAGAAAGGGGTTTTAACAAGGTGGAAACAGTGAACAGAGTCCTTCGGTTTGACCTGAACGACTGAGAATGGAGGTGCTGGTACCTGCATTTGAAGGAGTTGGACAGTTGGGTGTAGTTATCCAGTCTTACGTAAAGGAAAAGAGGAACCTCACCAGAGCCCTGAAGGTTTCCATTAGATGGTTGCACATTTTTTTCTATGGTGCATCATTGAGGAGAAATCCTTCAAGATGATGTTGGAGAAAACATCACACTCTCTAATTTGGGTTCAAAAGGGTATGTTAGGGGTCATGCGTATTTCCACTACCCATTCTACTGATATTAGGAGGGAGCAGTGCTTGACAGGCAGAGTTGCCTTTAGTAGCAAAGGCCAGTTTCGCTGAAAGCAAAACAGAGTTTCCTTGCACACCGTTGGTACAGCACCTGAGGTGAGCACATGATAGAAGATTCAAATTTTAAGAAAAGCAGCAGTACATTCTCCTCTGGGGCAATCTCCCGTCCCTACTCTGTTCTTCTATAATAGAGGCCAAGTAGACTAACATCACGCCCTGCCTCTGGTCTGTCTGACGAGCTAGGGGGCTCCTGCTCTAACCAAGGAGGAATAGCTCCATTCTTCGTTGAGATCTGTAACCTGGTCATCTCTCTGACAAGACAGGCAGCAGAGACTAAAGTGCGGGAGATGGGGGGCGGAGGGGTGGAGAATGTGCTGCACTTGAGACAGGTAGCAAACTCAGCAGTACTTGATTTTCTATGATATGAGACAGTCAAGTAGGCCTAGAGGTGGCCAAGCGGGTCTAGGGGCTCTGAAGCTCAGAGAGAAAGGTCAGAGAGCACAGGCAGCCAATGCAAGGTTCTGACCACTGTGCCTCACAATCCCCCCTTTGGGGTTTCACTCCCTCTTACTCCCCCCTTCTCCCCGCTTATGAGACTGTGAGCTCGTAAGCTGTAAGCAGGGAACGTGCCTACTCATTCTGTTGAACTGTACTCTCCCAAGAGCCTCAATATATAAGATCAAACGAGTGAATGCACTGCATTTAGTAAGTGACTGACTGACTGATTTTAGCCCAACAAACAAGGCACAGGCAAGGAACCCTGTGGCCAGGGTTCATGCTCTTCAAAGGACCCTACACTCCTTTGGCTGCTCTGCACCACGGGCAGCTGTATTTGGTCAGACTTTGAGGTCTGGGGGACTGGCAGCAGAAGGGCGTTTTGATGCTGGGGGTTAGAAGTCTTTTATGGTCTGATCCCCATCATACCCCAAACTTCCTTGTCCAACCTCTCTTCCTCCTCGCCCTCCTTGCTGTAGGCCAATCTTGAGCATCCTCAGAGTTATCTGATGGTTCAGTTCACTGGCTCTGTAATTATAACAACACTGGAGAAAAAGTTTGCCTAGGTAAAGCACAACAGCAAATATTACTACCATCGGTAAGCCATGACACGTGAGTTTCCAAGATTTCCACACAAGCCAGGGAACCAATCAGTCTCCGAAGTAGTCATCAGTGGTTTCTTGGAGATTCTGCCCAGCCATATGAATTGAGTCTAGAGTCTTACTGATGTCACCTCCGTGATCTGGGAGGATAGCACAGCACAGTTTTCCTATGAGTGAACACACACTCCCTTGACCAGCCAGAGTAGATTCTAGGCCGAACTGTTTTGTAGGGCCATGGTTTGGGGAGCTATTTGTTTCCTCATGCAGGCCTCGAATGGCATTGGTCATGGAATTTGCCACCTAACCAGAACTACTTGCTAAGAACCTGACTCCTTTACCCATGTGAGCCACCCCGTTGGAGGAAGTCAGGATTGGAAAGATTCAATCGGTTTCCAATAGTTCCCGGTGATTTCTTATTCTTCCGAGGGGAGTGTGTACAAGTGAGAATGGCTGGCAGGGGCGACATATCCTAAGTTACAACTTCTCGACCAATTTCCTGGCAATTTCCTGATACGGTTCCGATCTTCATAAATGGAATAGGTCTGAATGCAGCCTTTGTGCTGCTGCTGACTTTGTCAATAGTGTAATCAGTCAGGTTCTGGGCGACTGGAAGTATGAACATTCCCTCTAGGCTACAAATGGGGCACCCCAGCCTATGCCCAGTAATACTGAGGTCAACAGAATATCGGATCAAGGTATAGTGAAGCAGATTGACGTAACAGGGGCTGAGATATCCTACACTGAAAAATCAACTAAAACCAAAAGTTACCCATTCCATTTTCTAAATAAATTACCAAGAAATAGAAAGGCTAGACTAGCCAAACTAATTAATTATTTCAGGAGTTTTCCACCATTAGAATACTAAGAAATGAGACGTCTCCAAAAGTACAACAAAGGATTCCAGAGCTCTTTTCCAGGGCTGGTAGGCATTTGAGTTTGCCTCAGACTGTTGCTGCTGCTTGAGCTGCTGCTGTTAACCATATGCCATCGTGGCCTCAGGAAGAATGGCAGTATTCTTGCAGAGAGAGGCGTAGATTCAGGAATCCAAGTTCTGGCACGTGATGGTGGTAGTGGTCAGGTGGATCAAGAATGCTCTTTTCCACTGAGGTGCCAAGGCGTCCTTTCACCTGCAGACTTTGACAGGTACCCAACCCCCCATTTGTAGAGAATGGCAAGAGTGAGTCAGATTCTTCTGGGCTGGCCTCCTAGACCAGGGTGTGATTACTCTGAATGCGTTTAAATAATGATCTATAAAAATCTAATCAAATCAAATTATATATCAAATGAATGTTTTGCAAAATTGGCGGTGGTGGAGGGGGGAGGCAAAAGTCCTCCTAGGGCATCCTGTGGGTAGTTCATGCAGTTTTTCTTTGACCCTGGCTTTCCTGCGCTCATGAGCTAGAGGAAACGTGTCTGGCCTTTTGAGATTTCTTTCAGCCCAGTTTTTAGCCAATGTGTTTTTCAGTATTCTATTTGGTCTTTCCACTGTTTCAGCTGATGGTGGGTCATGAGGGCAGTGGAGGTTCCTTTGCATTCCTGGGGCCTGACACACTTTTTTTATAAATTGTCCCAAGCAGTGCATTCCACCATTACCATTGAATTCTACTGGAATCTCAAATCCAGAGGAAAGAAACCCTTTGAAAGGTGTTGGGCTATGGATCTAGCATCAATCTTTACCCATGGGCATGCCTTGGTCTACTAGGAAAATGCATCGGGGGAAGCGGGGTGGGGGGGAGCGGTTTAAAGTGGAAGAAACAAGTGGGCACAATGGTGAAGGGAGGGAAAAGGGGGGCTTAGTCTGGGAAGGCCTCCTGGAGGAGGTTAGCTTTAGGTAAAGCTTCGAAGGGGGAAATATGACAACTTGGCAGATTTAGGGAGGGAAGGCATTCCTGGCTAGAAGTAGGACATGGGCCAGTGGTCGCCGGAGGGACAGGCGAGAATGAGGCACAGGTAGATGGGTAATACCATAGGAATGGAGTGTGTGGGCTGGGCTGTAGAAGGCGAGAAGGGAGGTGAGTTAGGCGGGGGCAAGGTGATTGAGAGATTTGTAGTCAATAATGAGGAGTTAACCTCAGCCATTTATCCTCTGCTGGTTCCCTCTGTTACAGTGTCACATTTACCTAGAGAACCTGCGTGGCCCCGTGAAGAGAGCTCGGGCTTGGGAGTCAGCAGGACCTGGATTCTAATCCCACATCCGCCAATTACTTGCTGGAGGGCCTGGGGCAGGTCACCTTCACTTCTCTGGACATCAGATTCCTCCTCCATAAAATGGGGATACCTGTTCTCCTTCCTACCTAAGCTGTAAAACCCTCGTGGGACAGGAACTGTGCCCTTACCTAATTAGCTTGTATCTACCCCAGTGGTTAGAAAGTTGTTTGACACATAGTAACCGCTTAACAAACACTGAGAAAAACCCTGAAAAATGAAACAAAAAACAGTTCTGAACTAACTTTCCCAACAATGATATCCACCTTTCACAAAACAAGAAACATGACCATTTGATTGAGGGAAGTATTCTTCCTTCAAACACAGTTATTTTGACGTTTAACCTGACAGCTGCAGGTCCCAGAGGGCTTTTTCTATTCCTAATAAAACCTAGAAAAAGATTGGATAGGTTTCCTACTCGATGCCTCAGCTGCAACCCACCGAATGATTTCAAGAATTGTTGAGAGAAAGGAAGCAGATTACAAAAACCTAATCAGTGAAATGGCCCGTGAAGCTACCCAAATTCTGTTGGGAATTTCTCTCCACAAAACGCATTACACACTTTCACAACACTGACCAGTTCACTTAAACATAACCCACCCTAAGCACACAACACGTACACACACCCACACACACACACACACACACACAATACCTCTAGTATTGGTCTGCTAACTATTGTACTCTACAGAATGTTTAATGTATTTCTCTTCAGCCAGTAGGTCTTTGATAAATACTACCGATTGACTACAGTGGGTGGAAGGGAAGAGAAAAAAAAAAAGACTGCTTGACAGGTTCTGTACTAATGGTGAATTTTGGTAATCCTCCCTGACCTTAGTTTTCAATAATCCCAGATTCCTGAAACATGACATTATCTCTTCTCCAAGCATTCAGTAATGCAACAGCATAAACCTATTGCAGTAAACTGCTCATTGTCTGGGCACCTGAGGTTCCTGGCTTTCCAACCATTATTTCCCCGGTTGCTAAATTCTTTGGGTTCGTGGCTTCAATCCCTGGCTCACCAAGCCTGATTCTTAGTGGTGCACATCTCTACGGTTCATGGCTGCAAATTGTTGCTCAAGTCTAGAGACTCAGAAACTCATGTAAGGCAATAAATTTCCTAATTACCCCCGCCAGGCTCACAGGTGCCAGAGAGGGCTTTTTCCTAGCTCCCCCTTGCCAGCACACTGGAAAACTCCCAGTGAATGATAGCAATCACCCAGGCAAGCCCCTCCCTTCTTCTGTGTCATAGTCCCTCACATCGTGGCCTCACTGTGTCCACAAGTCTTTCTTCCTTCGTCTCAGCAATGATTTCCCCAAACATTAAACTTAAACAGACTCCTGCCTGCCCACAATAGCTCCCACCTCATGTCCTTAGAACCCCCAAATTACCCTACCTCCCCATGCCCCACCCTCCCCCAGGCCCAAACCCTTGGGCTGGAAGGGAGTTTCATGTAGCAGCAGCGGTAGACACAGGGCTGGATTAGAGTTGGCTGGGATAAATTTTTGTTTTGCTTTGTTTTGTTTTTAAATCTGAGGCTAGTGGGGACTGGTTCTGGAGTGTGGCCCTATTGGATGGGTGGGACTTTATACTTGTCCTTGAAAGTGTGATCCATTTATGAAGGTTACAACAGCACCCAAGGCTAGGCACACCTTTAGGATGCATTCAACATGCTTCCCCTTTTCCTGCAATGTGGAACTTTAAGGGCAGCCTTCAGAATGTGCTGATTAGGTAGGCACAGTCCCTTTCTCACGCAGCATACACCATCTAAGAGATAGGGAAAACAGGCATCTTTTACCCATATTAGCATGGAGAAAACCGAAGCCCTTATATTTTAAACTACATTGATTGATTCATTCAATCGTGTTTATTGAGCACTTCCTGTGCGCAGAGCACCGTACTAAGCCCCTGGAAGGTAGAATTCAACAATAGATAAAGACAATCCCTGCCCAACAATTAGCTCAAGGTCTAAAAGGGGGAGACAGACAACAAAACAAAACGATTTGTTCAGCATCACTTCATAGGCCAGTAGCGGGCCTGGGACCGAAATCTAAGTCTCTTGGCTTCCAGTCCCACACACTCCCCAGAAAGCTACACTCTCTCCGTGGAACTGCACTGCTTCTTATTCAAAGCAACACGCTGAAACTTTTGGGGTATCCCACTTGTTAGGCTTCTTCCAGTGATTTCTGTTCCATTTAAAAATCTTCACGAACAAGCATCAATAGGGAAAAACCTTTATAACATATCGCATGCTTGGATGCATGATAACATATTAGGATCTTCTTGAGTCTTGCCACCTCCCAAGGACATAGGACACAGCAAGTGGCCAGGATATACCTCGGACTGACTTACTGACTTCAGTATGTGAGCTATCTGTCTCCCAGAGCTCTGCTGCATTCATCCCAACCTCCACAGTCCGTAGAAACCTCAAGTCCTGCTCTCTGCTTTGTTCCTTTTGTAGTTGTCCCTTACCCCTGCCTGCTGCATCGCTGAGAGGATAAACTCCATAACCTTGCAGGGAAGAGTCAGGAAGCCATTAGCAGAGTAGCCGCTATCTCTCAAGCCTTCTCCCCGTATTCCCTCTAATTTTTCTCTCCCGGTTCCCCTCTCTCCTCCCCCAAATCCACCTCGCCACACGTACAGTTCCCACACCCCATGATGAACAACCCCGCTCTAAATCACTTTTGACCTCCACTGCTGCAACATCTTCCTTCATACTGGATGGCTGTTCGCAATTGGTTCACTTGTAGTGATTGAGATCACATCAATTCTCTTTAGTATAAGTGTTCAAGGAGCGACTGCAGGTTTCCCACCTGTTCGTGGCTGACTGTGGAGGGGAACAAGCCAATTCCTATCCTGAAGGACCAACGCGGGGAAAAATTAGATAGACCTCAGTTGGGGTCGGCTTTATCTGAATTTTAACCAAGTCTTATACTGGAGACCCTTTGTACAGGCAAAGAAACTGAGGGACAGATCATTTGTGAGACTTGCCCAGGGTCTCGCTTCGGGCAAGGGGTAGATTGGAAATATAACCCTCTTATTTCCAAGCCCATGCTCTTTCCACCAGGCCATCCTGGTTCTCTACTTTTTTTTTAAGAAGGCAATAGACAAGTCCTTGCTAACTGAGAAAACTTTGATGTCACCTCCTTTCAAAGTACAAGCTTCCTCAAGAAGCTAACATCTTTAAGAAATGATTTGTAATCAGACAGCTGTGCAATTATGAAAATTTTTAATTTAATCTATATCAAAATTCATGTACATATTTACTTTTGTTAAAATGCCAAGGAAGGATTAAATTGCTCACAGTCAGAAGTTTTGTAGATGCAGTCCCGAAGATGTGCTTTTGCCAACTGAAGTACACTTTCAAAGAAGATAGACATTCCCCTATAACTACAAATCTCTATCATCCCACCAACAGAAGACTGCCATCCATTTTCCGGGAGAGAAACTTTCTAACTTTTCATAAGTAGAATATAATTATTGTTTTGTTCTAGAATTTAGAGTATTGGACTTCTTCAGAAAATCTTCACAACTCTTGCCAGTGACTAAGAAAATTACATGTTTAGTCTGGCTCATTTCCAGAAAGTGGGGCTATCGAATCCAGTAATGCTAAGCTCTTACTGTTCCTTAATGAGAATAATCCTAGTGCTAGCTGGGCTACGGGAATAAGTACAGCTTGAGACTTCAGTTTATTGGTTAAGTGGTTTTAGCCTAGTATAAGCCTGGTAGCTAAAACTGCTGAGAACTGAGTGATGGTGCTCCTTCCGGAGAGAAGGAGGGGGTGAGGGAGGGGAAGAGAGAAAGAAGAAGAGATACACCCCTTATTCTTTCAGTGTCTTTGGCACTGTTTGATCACTATTTATTTGGTCAGGATAACATGTTCAATATTGTGCACTAATTTGTTCATTCGGTGTGCTCACAACTCCTCCAAGAGTCCTTTCCAGACTAAGTCCCAATTCTCCTCATCTCCCACTCTCTTCTGTTTTGCTCTAGCTTGCTTCCTTTGTACTTCCTCCCCCCCCCCCCACCCCCGCCCTGACCACACCCAGTCCAACAGCACTTCTCTCTATATTTCTAATTTCATTTAAGTCTATTGCTGTCTATCTGCATTGCAGTCGCCCCCCCGTCGCCCCCATCCCGCGCCCCCCAGACAGTGAGCTCCTTGTGGACAGGATTGTCACTGTTGATTGTTGTATTGTACTTTCCTAAGCGCTTAGTACAGAACAGTGTTTGGCACATACTAAGTACTTAACAAATACCATAATTATTACTATTACAGTGCTCTGCACATAGTAAGCACTGAATAAATACGATTGAATTGAATTGAATTGAATTGAATTGAACTGAAGTGAAGTGAATGTGTCTATTATTTTATCGCACTTAGTGCAGTGCTCTGGACACAGTAAGCGCTCCATAAATACGATTGAAGGAGTGAATGAATAATACGTACTAAGCGCTTAACAGGTTTCCTCGATTATTACATAACTTGCTATTAGAGTAATGTAATTATAAATATATGCACAAAATGTGCATTAAGTAAACATATGTGCCTTGTAAACTATCATCTTGAGCTTCGAGATGATAGTTGAGAAGTGTCATAGTAAGCGATTTTAGCTTGGGAACTAACATGACCAGAATATTAGGGTGCATGGCATTTTCGCTGAATAAGTTTTAGCTTTATGGACTTCATTTATTAGGCCTCAATGTGGTTTCTATCCAGAAAATTTCCTCGCATATTTGGATCCCTTTACACATGAATCCCAAGTGATGGTTTGGGTTTTGGCAACTTAGGAGTAGTTCTCAGGAATGCAACAGGTAAAATCAGCGTTTTTGGTGACTGTAATCAATCAATCAATGAATCAGTGGTGATAACTGAGCGTTTGCCATGTTCAGAGCACTGAACTAAGCGCTTGGGAGAGTACACTGTAACAGAAGTAGCAGACACGTTCCCTGCCCACAGTGTCTGAGGGAAGCAGACATCAACAAAAATTAGAGAGTAACCATAACCCAAAGCCAACCCAAACCCAAAATCTTAAACCAAAAACACCCGAAGCCCAGGTTTAGGCTGTGGGGAATCCGTTCCCTTTCTCCCATTGGCCCCTCGGGTTCCGGATGTCTCGGCCATCAGATCAGGATCCCCAGGCCGCCGAGAACGCTGAAGACTTGAGTCTCGGGGGCTCGTGGAGAGGGCTACCTGGCCTCCCCGCCTCCGGCACGCATGCGCCGCCTGGCCGGCCTGGCCTGGCCTCGTTCCCCGCGCGCGGCCCTTCCCTGGGCCTCTTCCCGTCTAACTGGCTAACGGCTGAAGGAGTGGTGAGGGCAGCTCCTCTCAGAAAGGAGAACGGGAGAGTGTGAGTGTCGCGTTCATCGATTTTCCTCTTAAGAGGTGACATCCCTGTTTCCTCCTAGACTCCCTTCTACAGTCTTCAGAGCCTTCATCTGTTATGTTCAGTTTATTTTCCAAAGAGAACGCGAAACTCCCCAACCAACCCTTATCGGCCCCGGCCCGCCGGGTATGGGGGCGCACAACAAGCCTGAATGCTTACAGGCAGATCTCCGATTTGATGGATGTAGTCTTTACTTGGGTCCACTCAAAAATGATCCCGATTCTGAATGGATTTATTGAGATTTTCCCAGGAGTGCACATGGATGAAAGTGCCATCTTTGTCTGCCAAATCATAGGATTTCATGGGTTTTAGGGAATCCTCCCGAAAGTACTACAAATGGTACATGAGGGCAGACGACAGTGTGCCCTCTATAGCTTTAGTTTTTGATCCAATAGCAGAGCAACTGCCCTTCTTTGAGCCTTTAGAACTGTTTTTTTACATTGACCCAAAGAAGCCCACGATCTCCCATTTGAAATTTTAAAACGTACAAGAGAAGCCCTTTAAAGATCGTGGTTTTGGATGTGTTTTAGGTGGGTTTTTTTGCCAAATCAAAACGATGCCACCCTGAAAAAGGGATAAACATAATTCAAAAGACTTAATATTGCTATTCATTGCAGTGAGGAATCAGTCGGTAATGATGGACTCCCAGAAAACAGCTTTAGTGACATCTTTTGAAATAGCAAAGGAAGAGCAAGATGAACGTGTCTTTCAGGAAGAGGAAAACAATGATCCCAGTGGCTCTGGAGGACGATGTCGGGGAAGGTAGAGTACTCTAAATTGTGTGATAAGTGCAGCATTATTCATACAGTAGGTCGCACTGTTTAGTACTACATGTCTCCTCAACTATGCTGATCTGCTTCACTTCATCCAAACACTGATGCAACAATCAACCCATCAGTTGGGTGTTGACTGAGTACTTGCTGTAGGCAGCACACAGTAAGTACGGTGTATTCAGGAAATCACAATATAGCTAGCAAGCAGGATCCTTGTCCTTGGGGAGCTTACAGCTCGGCGGGGGAAGTAGACATTAAAATAAAATACTGATGAGGAAGACACAGAGCATAAAGGTAAAGTGAGAGCTTAGGGGGATAGAATCATTCATTCGTTCATTCATTCATTCAATCTTATTTATTGAGCACTTACTGTGTGCAGAGCACTGTACTAAGTTCTTGGAAAGTACAATTCAGCCACAAAGAGAGACAATCCCTGCCCAAAACGGGCTTGCAGTCTTTAAGGGGACAGGGGAGGAGGGGATGGAGGGGGAGGAGGGAGACACATATCAAAACAAGTCAACATACCCAGAATCCCTTAACCTTTGTTGTTGTATCAATAATAACAATATAAAGAAATAGAATTAAAACTATATATGCATCGAAACAACTAAATAGGTATTAATGTAAATAAATAGAATTATAAGTACGTACATTTATACATACTCAAGTCCTTTAGGGCAGGGAGGGGGGACAGAGTAAAGGGTAATAATAATGATAATGTTGATATTTGTTAAGTGCTTACTATGTGCAGAGCACTGTTCTAAGCGCTGGGTTAGATACAGCTTAATCAAATTGTCCCACATGAGGCTCACAGTTAATCCCCATTTTACAGATGAGGGAACTGAGGCCCAGAGTCCCACAGTCACACAGATGACAAGTGGCAGAGCTGGGATTCGAACTCATGACCTCTGACTCCCAAGCCCGGGCTCTTTCCACTGAGCCACACTGCTTCTCCTTCCGAGTGATGGGGGGAGGGGAGTGGAGAGAGCTGAGGAAAAGGGGACCTTAATCTGGGATGGCCTCCTGGAAGAGGTTAACCTTCTGGAGAATTTTGAAGGGGGGAAGTGTGATTCTTTGGAGGATTTGAGAAGAGAGAGCATTCCAGGCCAGAAGTAGGACCTGAGCCATGGATCGACGGTGGGAAAGACAAGAAGGAGACAAAGTGAGGAGGTTATCTGCAGAGGAAAGGCGTGTGCGAGGTGGGCTGTAGAGGAGAGAAGGGAGGGGAGTTGAGGAGTGGGGAAGTGGTTGGAGATCTCTGAAGCCAGTAGTGAGGAGTTTCAGCTTCATAAGAAGGTCGATAGGCAACCACTGGAGATTTTTGAGGAGGTGGAGAAATGTCCAGAGCGTTTCTGTAGAAAGATATTCTGGGCAGCAGAGTGAAGTAGAGAATTAAGTGGGGAGAGACAGGAGGTCGGGAGATCAGAAAGGATGCTGATGCAGTAATCCGTTAGGAATATGATGAGTGAATGTAACAAAATAATGTAAGTGTAGTAGCAGTTAAGATGGAAAGGGCGGATGTTGGCATCCTTGTGAATGTGACATCGTTGGTAGTGCTGACCACAGTGATGGGAAAGTCAGGGAGAGAACTGGGTTTGGGAGGGAATTAAAGGAGCTTTGCTTG